>NW_021318963.1:668666-678690 GCF_001605985.2 Dendrobium catenatum | reverse complement strand
AATTAATTAAAATAATTAGTTATAATTACTTTAATTATAACTAATGAATATTAATTAATTTTAATAAATTATAATTAATAAATAATAATTAATAATAATTAACTATTATAAATTATAACTAACTAAAATTGATTTTAATTAAAATTAATTATAATTAATTAAATTAGTTATAATTATTTAATTATAACTATTTAAATTAAATATAATTATTTAATTAAAATTAATTTTAATTAATCATAATGATTAATTTTAATTTAAAAATAATTATAATTACTTTATAATCCCTCTCCCTCTCTCTATAGTTCGGCGGTTTACTGGATTTGGCCGAACGAGTGCGTGAAAGGGAGGGAGTTACCTCACAGCCGGCGAAGCTCCTGTTGCTGCTTCAGATCAAAATGTCGTAATTTCCGAAACGACAAGAAGGGAGCGTCGTCTGGAGATCAGGATCGAGCGGCTCGGGTAGAGGAGATGGGATCGTGTGGGAAGAGACGATCGTGGCTTGTGGTCGGGATCGGAGAAAGGGAGGAGTTATGGGAGGAAGCAGCCGAAGAGGGAGCTCGGGCAAGGGAGGCGCCGGCCAGGTAAGAGCTCTCGGCCTCTCTCTCTCTTTCTCTCTCTCTCTCTCTGCGTGGATGAAAGGAAGCCGACGGGATCTGGAGAAGGTCGTGGGCAGCGTGAGAGATTTGCGAATGGGGGAGAAGAGCAGCTGGGGTTCGGAAGTCGTGATGGAGGTCGATTCCGGTCTCTGGTCGGGATAGAGAGGAAGCTTCAGTAGAGGGGAAGGAGAAGCAGAGAGCGAGAGAGGTCGGACGTGAAGAGAGCAGCCCGAGAAGCCTCCCTTCCTTCGCTATTTAACGACCTCTGCGGACGCTCGATCGAGGCCGGTTCACGGGAATAACGGAGAAGTGATCGCAGTTGCAGCGGGATTTGATCGTTTCGGCAGTCCGAGGTACGCGATGTTTCAGCTGGATTTACGGGATTTTGGCAGAGCTGGCAGCGATACGAGGTTTTCCAAGATTTCTTGCGGGATTCATGGGATGAGCGGCCAGCTTTGTATAACAGGTATGTGAAAATTTTGGTTATCTTTTGGATAATGCATAGAGGTCAACAGATGTTTTGGATTTCCTTAAAGTCCTAAATACATCATGTCACAAGTTCTTGAACTTAAAACCAAATTTTAAGTTCTTTCATTTCATTTGTTGGAACACAAAATCATAATCTCCTTGCTTATTACTTTCTAAGACAATATTAGAGGTTCTCAAATGACCTTTAAAGAGTCCAATAGAGTACTAGCAATTCTTAGGACCAAATCCTAAGCTGTTTATCATTAATACAAAATCAACCAGTGATCATTCCTTTTAGGCATAGGACTTCAATCTTAGCCTCTCATATTTACCTAACTCAAATTTGGTAGATAATCATTCTCATTGAAGACAAAATTCAATGATTCATCCTTGATTTGCAACCTCCAAGTTGTATATTGCCTTCCATTTTCTATGAACTCAAAAGTTGTAGGAAATCCCCACATCCACTTAACCCATGTTAATTAGATCAAACATACACTCATCTAATTTATTTGTTGAATCAAATCAACAAATAATCTCACCCTAAGCATAGGAATCAAAGTTCTGGCTTCCTCTCATTCATTTAACCCAAGTTAGGTGAATGAATATCTCTCTTTGGACACCCAAAAGTTCAAAGAACCCCTCTTGATTCGTAGTCCAAATCTACATATCATCCTCTTGTATTTACTTTATTAACATTAAGCAAATTAAACATCTATCATTGAATACAAAATTAAATGATAACTCCTATGGTTTGAAACCCCAAAGTTGCAAATTATCTTCCTCACTTATTGATCCAAAATGAATTGGTGACCCCTATTGCTATCAAATATGGGATCTAAGACCCATCTCCTTTCATTTGCTTAGCCCAAATTAAGTAAATGAATCCCCCCCCTCCCCCTCCTTCGAATCAAAATTCAAGGAAATCATTTTGATTTGTAGCCTCTTAAGTTACAAATCCTCAAACTGTTAGCCTTAAATCTATGAGTTTCATTCATTTCTTCTTATAGTTCTAAAGCTAAGGAGAACTCGACAACCCTTAATACAAAAGATATAGGTTGAACATCTCCTTCTCCTTTCCTTAGCACAAAAGCCATAGGAATTCCTTCTAACCTTAGTCAAAAAACTAAGTGTTTGCTCATTTCTCTATTTGCTCAAAAGCCAAAGAGAACTCCCTAATCCTTAGACCAAAATTTTAAGTATCCTATCATTTAACAAAATAAGTGATTTCTCCTTCCATGACATTTAAAATATAATCCTTAGATGTCCTTTAGGAATTTTCTTTTATTGGAACTCACTTTATCCAATTAGGTGAATTTCACAAAGTCTTAAGTTAAACCCTTAGGTTTGTCTACCTTATCCTATTCATTGGACAATTATCTCTTATACAAACATTAAGAGAACTCTAAAATTATGTAAATCACATAATTTTCTTTTGATGTAATGATGAATCATTCCACCCCAAAATGTTAAATGTCTATATCATTGGATCTTAGGATTTCATAAGCAGCAGACTTGACTCAAAGCAAGCAGTGTCTGCTTCATGAGTTCTTCCCACAATAAAACAAGGAATCATTTGTAGTGTGATGTACCACACAACATCACAGCCAACACACACACACTTAGGGCACAACCCTTAGGCATGCTAGGATTAGGATTTTTCTTTTTTGTGCATGTGGTTGATATTTTGGTGTGATGATTATGATTTAGGCTCTTTTATGTTGGTGACCATGTCTGAGATGGGGTAAAAATAAATCATGATTATTCAATATTGTTTGCTTGCAGGTGCTGCTCAAAAACCCCCCATGATGCATGGCTAATAGGTTGGAGATAGTGCTTCGCACTCTAAGTGCCAGATATTTCTGGGATGTTTTTTTTTTTTGCTTTGCATATGAATTGCTTTCTAATCCCTTCATATTTTGTAGGTTTGAGTCTTTTTATTTTTCAAAAAGTATTTAATAGACTTAAGAAGTATTATTTTGACCACAGTTATATAAGAGATGGATTAGAAGGATGAACCTATCTTAGGTGAAGCCCTAGATCCATTTAAGAGCTAAAGCTTGAAGACCTCATAGGTCGAGTCTGTTGTTATTCTGGGTTTGTATAAGGCACACAACTCTAGGATCCGTGGTTGTTGTTGACTTGAGTCACCTCATAAGCTCTCACCTTTCGGACATTTTTTCTAACATGTGTTGCTGGAATATGAGCCAAACTTTCTAAATTAAATTGGTCAACACAAATAAAATTATAATTTTAGAATGTAAAGCCAACTGTAGGATAGTTTGAATATCTTTGAGTTTCCTCAGAATCAAGTACTCATACATTTTCTTTCATTTGGCTTTCATTTCTTAAAATATGATTTAAAGTTGTTCTCAAGGTGGAACAAATAAACTGCTGTTGAAGCACTTGACTAATACCAGTGGATTGAAAAATGGACAGACACTAGGTTGAACAATCCCTGTCTTGAGCATCTCCTTGATTAATCTCCCAATCTCTTCATTCTGGATTTGGGGCTAACAATACAGACGAACATTGATAGGTGGGACTCCTTTCCTTCCAGATGATAGTATACTTGCGTTCATGCGAAGGATTCAACTCTTGAACATGTGGAACACCCCTCAATACTATTTTAGGGGTGGTAGAATCATGTCTGGTGCTTCTATCTTCTCCCTATCTTTTTCTCTTTCCAAATTATGCAACTCCACTAAAAGTCCCACTTGGAAGTGGCTCCAAAAGTGGCATCCCCTCTTCTTCCCCCAACATTTCCACCTCCTGGTCTTTCCCTCTCCTTGTCAGATTAGGGTTTCCTCCACTCCCTTGGTTACTAGTGGTTCCCCTTACCTTTGGCGACGCTGCGTTGGTTTGGAACTCGAGCCGCTTTCTTATCATCTCTTCCATGATGTCAAACTTCTCATCAATCTTCTTATGGATTATTGAAAAAAGCTTTTTGAAATCAGAAATCTTTTCTACACAATATGATTTCAATTTCCCAATCTCCCATTCCAATACTTCTACTTTTCTTCCAGCCATGGGTGCTAGGATCGAACAGCTCTGATACCAATTTGTTAGGAAATACTTGGAATTCCCAAGTAAAACTGTAAAACTTAACTATCTTGATGAAATCAGTGAGAATGATCCACAAATTCAAAGGAAAAATCAGAAAAACAGTAATTTTATTGCAATAATCAAACTAATGGAAGAAAAATAACAAGATACAATTGATCCTCTATTCGAGAGGAGGATCTATCTCTCCCAAATCTCTAGATGCCTCTAGAGCCCAAAAACCTAAACTTAAGAGGTCTCAAATTTCAGCCAAATTCAAGATGTTGTAACCCTAGGAAACAAACTATTTAATGCATACAATCCAAAAGGAAATATCTAAACAGTCCCTACATTCAAATTTTACTCCTAACTCCCTCAAAAATCCTTCCTAAATAGCTCCATTGGACCCGGATGTGCATTCGGCACGTATAAGAGAGGCGGAACTTCCGTCTCTGTTCTGCCTGGGCCATTCCCATGTGGACCGGTTGGACCGGTCTAACATTAATCTATTAACAGTACATCATCCATAAGCATAATAGCTAAAATCTCCTACCTCTTTCACTGCATCATCTGTAAATATAATAACAATAGCCGGGCTAACTTTTAATGCCTCTTGCATTACATCATGTTTAATCTCCGAAGGAATGACATTATCAATGTCAAGGACCTCCATGCTAGCCTACTCCTTCCTCATAGGACCCACTCACCCCCCTCCCCCCCCAACATGAATGGGTGAGTTAATAGCAAGAAACTCCTTACCTTTATTTATCTTCACTTCTCTCTGTACAAAACTTGCTATAAACTTTCTTAGAGCATCCAACTTCTGCTCCAACCTCAGCTGATTATGCTTTAATCTCAGCTGGTTGCTCTTCAACTTTCTAACAACTAAAAAAAGATGCTTGATATGTGATCTGAGGATGGCATGGATTGACTAGCAGTTGGTTGTTCTTCAGCTCCTGCTTTTTTCTCTGTATGACCACCACACTTGCCTACAAAATCTATGGAGGTCACCTTCTTCTTAACAATAACTAGTAGAGATTGAGAAGCATGTGAACTTATAGATGTCTTCTTCATCAGCTCTAGTCACTGCTTTAGAATTAACAATCACCTACAAAAAATAATTCAAAGCAGATCGAATGCTAATTTATAGTAATAATCAACATAAACTAAATTTAAAATGCAATACTTTGAATATAAATTACATTTTTATTTTTTAATAAAAATTGAAAATCTTTGATCGTGAGCACTTTGTTGTTCTTTCAGCTGAACATCCTTGGCATTCTATATACAAGGCATTCTACACACTTTCTACCCAGTTATAAGACAACTTCATAAGCCTATTACTATAAAACTATGACATATCTAATGATTGTGTACTGGACTGGGGCATTGTTCTTGAAGTCGATGGCCTTATAGTATCATATTCTTATTTAGGATTTTTAAAGTCCTCTCCCATGATAACCCACCCGATAGGCATCTAAAGAATGCTTTATCTTTAACTAAGGTAAGCTTCTCAACAAATAACAACATTTTGCTTATCATGGGTGAGCAAACCACCATTTACACATATCATCCCTCCTAGGCATGCTATGAATGCTTTCTCCAAGTCTACATTTTTAAAGTTCTTGTCTCCAAGTAGTTTTCAATAAGCCTAATACTTTTGCTCATCTCCTTGAATTCCTTCGCAGATGAAAGTTGTCCAAATTCCAATCTAATGATAAGTGCAAATTCAACAACTCAAAATTTTATATTTTCATGTCTAATGTTGAACACAAGGGAGTATCCTCAATCTTCTCATTCATGACATCCTCAACATTGGATGATAAATTAGCCTCTAGGGAACTACCGCTCAGGAGATTTAAAAAGCTGCTTAAAGTGGAATTCCTCAGCGCTTTCTACACACTCAAATGCCTTAAAACTCTATCAATTTTATCCAAGTGTAATACCTCTTTATATATATAATTAGAGTGGTCATCTGCATACATAGTAAAACATCTCAAATGAATCAATTTCATATAAGATACTGAGCACAATATAAAAGGGCCTGAACATGCATGATCAAACTAAGTTTGAGCCATGTTCGAGCAATAAGACTAATTTGAAGCTTATTCGAACCTTTTTGGAACCTTGCTCGAAACCTTAACTGTTACTATTGAGAAATTATTGAAGTATAGATATGCTTGCTTTTGGCAGAGATGTTTTTTTCGAAATTTAAACATGTAATTTAATCCCTGAACTCCAAACCTTAACTCTAATTCAGTCTTCTCCTTGCTGAAGCCAGACAAGCAGTCTTTTATTTGAATCTGTGTTTCATAATATTTGTGAGTAATGGTATAGCATGAATTATGTTGTTGGCGTATTGGCAATGGATTCATATCTTTACGTTGACCTTTCTGATATTTATGCATCCATTTTTTTTTCCTGAAACTGAAGTATCAATATTGTTTTTTCATATTTCCAAATACTTCCAATGGATCTCAGCATAATTTTCTGGCCAGTACTTCCACATCATATGCTAATTAAAGCTCACTTGAATTAGTCTTGACATGCTTAGTTTAGATGCCTTGGAGCCCTTAGCCGTTGTGATCCATCACCTGCCTTAGTCCTCCCTCAGTTAATTAGCTAGATAGTTTTTACCTGTTGCGTTGTTTTTTATTCAAAACTTATTTGTTTTCTTTCATTTTCAAGAACTTATCAGGGATTAATTTTTGTCTCCTTGTTGTGAGTGCTGATACTATGAAGTCTTATTACCATAGAAAAGTTAAATTTAAGAGATGGCGGTGCTTTTTAACCAAATCTGTTTTAATCATGTCTTACAAATTTGATCAGAGCTTGAAAATTGAGGAGGAAATTATTCTTTAACTTTGTATTGCCTTCCCATTAATATTGAATTTTGTGCAGCCCTTGTATTACCGTTGAACTTTGTGTGACCTTTTTTCTTGAAAGTGATGCCATTCTTTGATATTTAATATATTGTAACTGTGCCATACTCTTTGCGTCATGCAATCTTCTATACTTTTATTGCTAGAGCGTATGCTGATTGATGTCATAACTTGTACTGTTTGCTATCACTTGTTAATTGTTTCCTGTGTTTAGTTTAGCTATAGTAAGATCCTGGCACAGTTTTAAATTTAATGTTTGTGGATAAAATTATTGTACTTATGTTTAAGATTTAATAGTTTGACAGTCTTGTATTCTCGGGTCTAATGAATAACTATGTTGTTTCTTAAATTTTCTGGTGGACTACTGTTGCTTTTGCAAGTCATAGGATTCTGACTCTTCATTCTATTGACAGAAGAAACTAAAGATATTTCAAAGGCAGCTTTGCCTAATTCCTCACAGAGCTCTACGTCTGCATCAGATGTAAATGTTGAGACAACTATTAATGGCCAGTCCACGCATGATGTAGGCTATCACTCTCAAGACCTCGATAAAAGCAAACCAAAATTTAGGTATTTAAATTTTATTTAGTATTTGGGGACTCAACTCCTTTTTTTAATTAAATCGGTATTTGATTCCATTTCCTGCTATCTATTAGGTAATTCTTTGCATGTTTTACTTTCTATTAGAGTATTCGAAGGATATTTTTGGTGCCATTATGTTATCCTAACATTTGCTATTACCGCCTTGTCTTTTCAAATATTCATTGCAATGAAAGAACTAGTATTTTCTTATTTCAGTTGGATTACATTAAGGACCAGCTTTAAGTTCATATCCTTTTGTTTTGGTCATGATATTCTTATTTAGACCTTTGCTGGAGGATGTACCTTGGCGCATGATATTCTTCTTGTTGATAAGACTAGCTAGCGAGGGAGATGATGAAAAATTTGAATTATGAAGCTCAACCTTAGAGTGTAAAAGTTTTGATTTGAGTAAATTTAAAATCGAATGCATGGAGTATAATTTTAGTAGTAATAGCTCTAGTGGTAAGATTGTGATATTGGGTAATCAAATCATTAAAAGAGTGCACGTTTTAGATTTTTTAGATCTATTTTTGTTATTGTTGTTGTTGTTGTTGATGATGGTGATTATATATCAGAGTAGATATAGCTGCATGGAGGGATGCAAGATTTGCCACTGAAACCTACACATGCAATGTTATTCTTTTGAGATTGTAATATTTTTCATGTCTTTTTTTGTCTTTACCTTTTAGGGCTTCTTTAGTAGAAGTGGTGTAACCAAATGATTAGAAAGACTTATATTTTCATAGCCCTGCCTTTCTTAGGAGCTGATATTGCAAGATTTTTGTTTTCTTGCTAAAGTTTTAATGTAATTGGTTCAGTAGCTGACCCCAAAAAATTGGGATAAGGCTAATGATGATAATTATCTGTTTTTGCTTCAGTTTCATTTCTAACTGTTAATCTTTTTGAAGTGCAGGCAAGATTTCTATAATACCTCGATGGAATTAGTTGTGACTATTTTTGCAAAGGGCATCCCACCAAAAAATGTGCATATTGAATTTGGTGAACAAATTGTATGTCTATTTACGGGGTCTTGTATATATTTTTGGTTCTACTTGTATTTTCTGGTTTTCTGAACTTGATTTCCATGATTCATAAGATCTGCCTTCTAGTTTGATACTGGGATATTTTCTATGTTTTCAGTTGAGCGTTTCAATAGATATTCCTGGTGCAGACTCGTTTCATTTTCAGCCTCGCCTATTTGGGAAGGTATGAGGATGGCATTAGCTATTTATGCCAACTTGTTTTTTCCTTTTTTCTTGCTTCGTATATTGCATGTTTCCATGCTGATGGTTTTTGTCATTCACAAAACATTTCATTACCATATTTTGTTATTGTTGGTGTATTTCCAACATCTTGTTGATTTCAATGCTGCAATGAATATTTGCTTATCTAAATTATTCGTTGCTTTAATTATTTTAGTCTATAGACTTATTTCTTTTGTAGTTTCTTATGACACTAGCATGATGTAAGGGTTTCATTTCTGCATTAGCTTTGGTATATTCTCACCTGTTGTCCTTTAAATATATTGCATAGATTTATAATCAGGAATTTTTTATTCCTTGTTTACTTGTTCATTTTCCAAAAGTTGTTCTGAATATCTTCTTTCTTGAAGCACCCATAGATAATTATGACGAACAATCCTACAACGAGATCAAACTTTTGCTGAGATATTATTTTCATTCATAGTGTTTTATCTTCTTGTTGTGGCTATGCTCTCACTATTTTAATGGTTGCTTTATCAGATTATTCCTGAAAAATGCAAATATTTTGTTTTGCCTACCAAAATTGAGATCCGTCTTGTAAAAGCTGAAGCTGCCTCATGGCCATCCTTAGAGTATAATAAGGATAAAGCACTTCCTCTAAAGATTATCGTCCAATCAGGTACTTTGAATTTGTACATTATGCATTATGTTATTATTGACATTAATATTTGTTGCTATATTTTACATATTTTAGAGAATTTTGTGTGCTCAAAATGTTCTAGCTTCGCTATTATATCTATTTTTTAATTTAAATACGCGGGTTATTTACTTTTCGCTATTATATCTATTTTTTAATTTAAATACGCGGGTTGTTTACTTTATCCTGTTGATTACATTAATTTTTTTATCCATGCTATGATTTTTGGATATTCGATTTTTTACTCTTTTCTATACATATGTAGTCATGTTATATTAAAATATTCTTATTTATAAGCATCTAAAAATGAATTAGCTAATTAATGCGATGTTTTCATTTTTTCCAGAGTAACGTTTTAAAAGGCGAAATCGGGAATCGAGGCGTTTTGGCTAAGCGAGGCGAGGCGTAAGCCTAAAAAATTATAAAAATAAAGCAATTTAAAATTATGAATAATGACAAAAATGTCAAAAAATAATAAAATATTACGTCAATTGTGAATTTGATGATTTGTTCTAAGATAATATTAGTATATTACTGGAAAAGAAGATTTAAAAT
>NW_021318963.1:658100-668656 GCF_001605985.2 Dendrobium catenatum | reverse complement strand
GCTCACCTGCTCTTCCGACCTAACCGAGGCTTGAACGTTTCCTGCACTCACAACTTCGGCTTCGTTTCCTGCTTTCGAAACCGTTATTGCTTTTGGATTCGTTTCCTGCGTCGTCTCCTTCTGACTTCGTCTCCTGCACTCACGGCTTCGTCTCTTTCCCTCACGGCTTCGCCTCTAGTTCGCCTTTCAATTCTCACAGGAAGCCCTAATCTTATACGCGAATACACAAACACGAATCGGCTGCGTCGTATTTATATATATACCGAAGAAAAAAATTTCGAGGCGGTGCCTCATACTGCCTCGAGGCGTTACGCTCTAATGCGTACGCCTTGTGCGAAAAAATCGTAGGCTTCGCTAGATGGTTCGAGGCGTAAGCCTTGATGCGCATGACTTTCGCCTCGACTTGAGGTGCGACTCAATGTGGACGCCTCGTCCGCTTTTTTAATGGTTGTTCCAGAGATAGAAACAAAGTAAAGGTTTGAGTGAGAATTATATTTCATGGTAGAGTGTATTAGAAAACAATGGCAAGGCCATATGACTAAGTTTTTAGACACCTTGTGCGATCAAGACATAGTTGATTTTTCTTGCAAAGGTGTTTGACTAGCTGATGAAAAAAGAGGGGGAAGGAATGGAGGATATGATTGATGCTTTGAATATTATATGCAAAAGAGAGCTATTAAATGGTTAAACCAGAAGAGTAAAATAGATATTATCTATTAGATATGACTCTTCTTGGTTGGCGTTTCCTTTCCTCTTAGAGCTCATTTTGTTAATCAAAGTTAAAGTTTTTTTTTCTTAAGTGGTGAATTTATTCATTTCCATCATTTGGTTGAACCTATTTAGAAACCGAAATAGGTTTTTAAATCTATAAACACTTTCAAAACAAAAAATTGATGATTTTATTTCACTTGAGTGGAAACTAATTATTGTTTTCTAAACAACAAGATTTGTTCTTAAATGAATAATGCTTCTCCTTGATTTGTCCTTCTAAAAAATTTTTCCTTAGGTTTGATGTGACTATAGTTAAGGATAAAAAGTTTGAAATTATTCTGAAATTATTTGTATGTGGTCATTTTAATTTCAGATTATCTAATGTAATCAATATAATCTATTGACTCTTCAAATTGATCCGAAATAGTCCTTATATTAAAATCATTGTCTAAATTGCAGAAAGTGGTCAGTACAACAAGGCATGGGAGGATGATATTTTAGAAAAATAAAAGTTTATATATATTTTTAAATTACTATTTACAATCCATAATATCGCACACATTGCTTGTTGAACAAGAACAAAAAATCGTGGAACAGCTAAGGGAACTAATAGCTAATAGCACTTTAAGCAGTTGCCATATAGCGATGGTGTATGTTGGAGGAGCCAATGGCTATGAAGAGCTTCTGCAGCAAATTTGATGACTATGAAGACCCTCTTTTGGCGGGAGGAAGTGTTCCGCGAAGCTGACTGGTAAGAGTTTTGCTATTTTTTCTCAATCAACGAAGGGATTATGATGGTTCCCTATAACTAAGCTTTGTTATTGGTACGCAATGCAAGAGAGATGACAACAGCAGATTGATGGCAAGAAATACCATCAACCATCAATGAGGAGGTTCTAGGAGGGTCAGCTTTTTTCATCAATTATTTTTTATTATTATTATTTTCTATAAAGTTTGTGTTTGTTATTGTAAAATAGAAAAAATGTATGCATTAATTCTATCGTTGAGTATTTGAAAATAATAATGGAATGAGTCAACTAGAAAAAGAAAAGATATTGGAAATGTTAACAAAATATTATATGATGTAGTTTCTGAATAGATTGAGGATTCAAATTTCTCATAACTAATTAGATGGTTAACTAAGATTGATTTTGAAATGGAAATTGTTGATAGGGATGTAGAGGTAAATGAGAGTAGTAATGATGATGATGAAGAGTAAGACGATGAATTTGATGGATTGTGAAAAGTTTTATAATAACGACTATAAGATTTGTGAGAATGATTATTGTTTCAAAACATTATAGATCTTTCTATTGAATTTAGCGGTGCTGAGGAAAAGGGCAAGCAGAACATTGGGTTATCCAATAAAAACCCAGATGAAATTGTGAAGAAAAAATATTGTGAAAAGTTCGAGATTGGATTGAAATGCATGTTTATATGGAGTGCATGCATGCATATACTTTGAACATGTTTATATATGTATTAATTCATTTCACCCATTCAAAAACTTGAAGGGTGGAAGATGTGTGAAGTTATCCTTCTAAGAGAATAGTAGTTTGTCCCGCCATGCATGCTGATGCATAAATGGGCAATTTGTTTGTAGATTAGAATAAGAATGTTTTAAAAGTTTGTGAATCACTTAAAATTGAGCCGATTGATATGGTTTGGATTGGTCTTCAACTGAAATAAATGAGTCGTGTCCCTAGCTAGAATTGGTTTAAGTTAAGATTGGATCAGGCCAACCTATTGTTTAGTCTAAGTTGGCTTGATGTAGGTTGAATGGTTTTATGCCAATCTCTTTGGCCTAGTTATATGAACGACTCAAGTTGCAAGCATTCATAGCTCTAACTAGCCTTTTCGAGGCTGTTATATTATCAATGCTCTTCAATTATCTTGCATCATTGGTTTACCCACGCTTGATACCCATTTTTAGGGGTTTTAACCTTTGGATTCATTTCAGTGAGTATTTCCTTCTTTTTTTAGCCGTGCATCTCCCCATTAGATTGTATAATCTTAATTGTTTTGCTAGCGCAGCTTGTATTGAAGTTGCAGAATGCATGCACTGATGTCGCATTTCAAATGAATTCGCTCTTTGCTGATCTTGAGCGGTCAGATTGGCTTGATGTTTATTTTCAGCTCTGTTATTAGAACACGCATGTTTTATTTGCTCTATTATAATTCATAGCAGAAATTATGTTTATTGAATTATTTTAAAAGAAATGGTCTTTTTTTAGCCATAACCTGTGAATGTGACGCTAGTCTTAAGCATATGATGCACGTCTTTCAAATGAAGTTCTATATTATTTATTTGAGCTTTATTTGTGTGTATGCTTCAATTCTCTATCAGAAAAATGATATTTTAGGGCTAGTTTGTTTCACTAAGGCTTCGTTTGGGGAGGCTTTCTTACGGCTTCATAAAGCAGTTTTATAGTACAAAAATTTAAGAAAGTCATCCAAAACGAAGCCTAATTTTTAATAGGAATGTAATTCCCGTGCTTGTAGGGTTGCAAAGACCTGTATTGATCTCAGCTTATGAAAGTCTGAGCCGCAGCTCAATTGTAGCTTAAATAAAATAAATTTGGTTATAGGAGTGGATAAGGCAGCTAGTAATTACGTGGGCATGCCATATGTGTCCTCCTATTTAAAGTAGTTTTAATTGAAACCATTTGATAGACTTACAGGATGCTTTACTTTGGGAAGAGTGCTAGTATTGTATCACAGCCGTTCTTTACTTGATTGAGTAGAAAACAGACATGAAATTTGTGCTTGTCATTCATGCAGCTGCTTTATGGTTAATTTCCTTTTGTGTCAACTGTCACGTGACCTCAAATTACAGTATGGTGCTTCATAAATCGTAATGTCTGGCTTGCGATGACAAGTACAGCCTAAGGTTTCATTTGGGATGACTTTTTTACTGCTTCTTAAAGCAGCTTTTTAGTTGAAAATTTTATATTAGAAAGTTGCTTTAAGAAGCAATAAGAAAGTCATCTCAAACGAAGCCTAAATGACCATGTTTGGAAAAGCGGTTTGAAGATCATCTGGGTTTTTGTTTTGATTATGAATCTGCAAATATTGATCTGAGATCTTTTGGCTATTTTCATTTTCACAGAAATTTTGGAGGTACAGCTTGTGATGGTTGTTCCTATTTCTTATCTTTGGTTTAACTGGTAGAGCTTCTAATGACCTCATTATCTGGCTTTGAATCTGCAGAAATGACAAATCAGAGACCTTCTTATCCATCTTCAAAAAGCAAAGTTGAATGGGATAAGATTGAAGCCGAGGTTAAAAAGGAGGTATGCGTATTAAATTCATCCGGTCATTTTTATATTCATTTTTCTCTTGCCCTTTAGAACTCAATACTGCTTGCCAAGCACTTCCACCGAATAATTTTTTGCATGATCTACCAGGAGAAGGAAGAGAAATTAGATGGTGATGCGGCTTTGAACAAACTTTTCCGTGATATATATCAGAATGCTGATGAAGACATGAGACGAGCAATGTGTAAATCTTTTGTAAGATACTGTTCAACCCAACTACTTTTAAATTGAGCGATTTTTCAGCATCCGTAGTTAAGCAAATAAGTTAATTTAATATTTATGTTCGACTCGTGAACTTTTTGAACTAACATGATCTATTAATAAACATAAAGCCTAGTTGAAAGTCGTATATATATTTAGATTATATATCATAAAATATTTATCAATATAAACATATAAACTCTTATTTTTATGTAGATATAAATATAATCTAGCTACTTTAGAATCAAAAGCTGTTGGAGGAGTTCTTGTTCATGTTTAGGTCGTTAAATAAATGAGTTTATAAAAATTATTGTCAAATATGAGTTAATTATTGAGCTTAACACAAATAACAAGCTTTTTTTAACTTCCTTAGACGAAGCAGATTAAGGTTTCATTTGGGACAGCTTTCTTACTGCTTCTTGAAGCTGTTTTCTAGCAAAAAAATAAAATTTTTATAATAAAAAGTTGCTTTGAGGCTTCGTTTGGGACGACTTTCTTATTGCTTTTTAAAGTGGTTTTCTAGTTAAAAAATATTAAATTTTGTACTGAAAAACTATTTTGAGGAGGAAGAAAACCATCACAAACGAAGCCTAAGGTGGCAACGGTTCAGTTTTTGCTTTGTATGAACAGTTGCAATTGAATCCTATTTCTTTGCGTTGTGAATATAGGTAGAATCAAATGGGACTGTATTGTCTACGAACTGGAAAGACGTTGGTTCTAAGAAAGTGGATGGAAGCCCGCCCGATGGCATGGAGATGAAGAAATGGTAAAGAGTACTGCAGCACTTTTACCTCTTTCTCAGGGTCTTTGAACCCTTTGTATAATCCCACCTTAAGGACGTGCACTGTGTGGTTTTTTTTGTCAGTTTTTTGAGAATCTGCTGTAGTTTTTCAATAGAAGTTTCTAGAAAACTTGAGAATTTGCTCTTAGGTCTGATCTTGTTGCCGAAGCTAGCTGTGTTATGTTGCATGTATGTTTGATCTTATTGTTGCAGGATCTTTTTAACTCAATAATAATAGCTGCATTTGCTATTGTTTAGATTAAAATGTTTGAACTTTTTTAAGAATGGGTGGTTAAATTACATCACTTAACCATTAGTAATAATAAGCTAAAGCCACCTTGAAAAATTAATGTATGACCACGAAAACAAATCGCTTCTAGTAAAATGGATAATCGTCGAGACTAAGGATTCTTTTGGTTATTTGGTACTTTTTGTAAAAGGTGGTTTTAGAAATATTGGTTAAGGGAATGAAGTTTTTTTGCGGAGAAGTAAATATAAAAAAAAATTCTCAAAATAGCAAAAAAATTAAGTTTCCTAAAAGAATTTTTATAAAAGCGTCTCATTTAAACAACAAATAAAAAATAATATTGACGTTTCCAAATAGAAAAAAAAAAGTAAAAAATGCCCTCTCAAATGAGGCCTTAAATGGTGCTCGTGATTGATGTGTTGTCTAAAAGCATCTCCAACTGAAAATCTTATTTTTCATTTTAAAATATCGTGAAATTATAAAATGCCGTGATTCATCTCCAATCGAACTCCACTTTTCACACTTTTGCAGGTAACGGTCATCTCTTCTTTTTCGCGCCAAATTTGGTAGAGGTAAAGACGGCGGAGATGAACACTGCAACGCCAATATTTGCGTCCCATTGTTCACCTGCAGTCAAATAGCAGGAAATTTGCGGTTCGGCTGGAGCTGGCCAGGGATGCCATTCAAGCGGTTGCAGTTCGGTTGGAGATGTCCTAAGGTTTTATTTGGGATAGTTTTAAATATTTTTTTAGCATTGAAATATTTTGAAAAAAAAAAATTTAAAAAAAAATGGTGGTCAAAAGATGTATCAAATGAAGCATAAATATGTAAGAAGAGTGTATATGGAGAAAATAAAAGTTCTTGAAGGAGTCGCCTCTCATATTAAGTGTTCATTTGAAAAGAAATACATTTTGATGATTTCATGTTTATTTATTTACATTTAAAAATAAACTCATTATATACCGAGCTTTAACGCTTATAATTATTTCATTTTTAGCTATTTTGAGTCTAAAATTTAACGGTCATCTGTAATAGAGTTTTGTAAAAACTTATGAAGCTTAAAATTAAAATTAATTTGTGACAAATCTAACATTTCTTAAATTTAACAGATTTTATAACTTTTCAAACTAATGATTTTTTAATTTTAATCAGCCAAATGAGATAAGAAGATTACTATGTTTAATTAGTCAGTCAATGCAGACTCATGCAGATTCACCAATTAGGAATTCCCGTGTGAAAAACTCTTTGCTATTTTATTTGATCCGGTCACAGGACGTAGCTCTACGCTCGGCCGCTAGTAGAATCGCGCCACGCGTTCTCACTATTTACCGCGCGCCCCGACAACCCGACCCGGAACGGACCCAGGATGGCTCGGTATTTCTCGATTTTGCTAGGTATTGCTCGGTATTACTCAGTATTGCTAGGTATTGGTCGATTTTGCTTGGCAATAACCAATACCGAGCAATACCGAGTAATACGAGTTGTACCGAGTTTTTATAGAAAATCTAGTTACAACTCGGTATTTGCTCGGTATTGGTCATCACAGAGCGGTATTTCTCGTTATTGCTATGCAATACCGAGCAAATACCGAGTAATACCTCGCAATACGCGAACATAGCATTCCCGGGTTCCGGTCCGGATCAACTCGTCGGGCTGCACGGTAGTTCACGTAACGACATGTTATTGGCGGCCGAACATAGCTCTACGTCAGATCAAAGGACGTAATAATTGTTCCCATCTCTCAGGGCATTAAATACTTGATTTGCTTCGTTTATTTTATTTTATTTTTAATTACAAGCGTACATATTGATCGGTTCAACACGGTCATATTCGAGAAGAAAAAAGCAGAAGCCAATTCATTCCAATATTCCATTATGGTGAGCTATTAAATATTACACAAACTATTTTTCAAATTTTTGTTGACTTCGAGAGGAAAGTTCAGATTGTTTATTTTGATTTGGTGGTTGAAAGTTTTATTTATTAATTAAAAAATTTTGAATTCATAATTTATATATGTGTTGTGTGCGTGTGAATATTGAAAAAAATTATTAGGTGCAGCGTGTAGACGTGTCTGGAGGCCTATCCGGACGTGCTATGTCACACGCAATACATAGTGGATTGGCTTTTGGATGTGTTCGGACACTGCACAGAATAATCTCTCGAACATTGGGCAGCTGATTTCAAAGATTTTTTGAATTTTAGGTGACTTGAAATGAAAATCAACTTGATTTCGAAATGTCTTGTTTGAAATTAACGCGAATCAATTTGGTTTTTTCTTGGTCTTTCGTATAATTACTACTAAAATTAGCTCCCCTAAAATAACAATTTTTTATGATAATAAGAGTTTAAAAATAGTGATAAAATTTCTAATTTATTTGACGCTTTTAACCGTTAGAAAATATATTTAAATTTAACAGTAATAAAATTAGGAGTTAAAACTATTACCATTTGAGAAAATATGTTTAAATTTAACCGTAACAAAATAAGTTTAAAGCTCTGATAACAATAATATTGTAGTTAAAACTATTACCATTTGAGAAATATTAGTGCTAACAAAATCATTAGCATTTGTTTCATGATATTTTTGTTTTTAAACTGGTGACATATATACTAAGATCATCTCCAACATCACTATATATCACCACATATCGTCTTTCATTCGCTGCATTCAAACTCCAAATCTCACGCCAAAATTTGGTAGGTGAACAATGTGACGCCAATATTGACGTTAGACTATTTACCTATGCCAAAAAATTGAGTTGCGGAATTTACCGAAGAAGAGAGTGCGAAAAAGGAGAAAAGCGAGCGAAAGAGGTGAGAGATGATTACCTTCGCAGGAAGCATGTGAAAGAATAAAGATATGTTGTTCGATTGGAGATGAGTTACGGAACTTTGAAGTTTTACTAAATTTTATAGCGGAAAATGGGTTTTTCGATTGGAGATGCCCTAATAATTTTTGCCCTAGCCCAAGTGCATTATTTCTTTAAACCCTAGATGCTTCGACCTTCATGTCAATCATTTATTTAGTCGATATTTTTGGCTAATGTATTCTTTTAATTTTAAATTTTCATAGACACATTTGATGGTTTGGTCACATACGATAGTCTTCCGATGATCCGGTTATGAGAGTAGATGTAATATATCTAACTTATGCTAAGAAAGATAGGCATAGACTTAAAACTCATTAAAAGACTTTATTATAAAATATTATAAATGATTTTTTTTATTATATTTAAATTAGAATCTATCTCTTAATAAAATACAATGAAGAAAAAAAATATATCATATAGTTGACCACATATAATAAGATAGAAGGTTTGATATTATTGTATAGGGCACATAAGTGCAAATAAGTAAAAATTATTATGTGCGGTGTCCGGACGCATCGGGAGGTTAATCCGGATGTATCACATCACATAATACACAATATATTGGATGACATGACGCATCCAAATTGACCTCTAGCACATAATAATCTCTCGCAAAAAAGTTGATGTCAAACAGCTTCATTTGACAAAATTTATAACAAGTCGCACAGCGAGCCTTGGAATTCAATGGTCAGCATGGACGGCGCAAAAAATATGAAATTAATATAAGTGTGTATAGACTCTAAGCACCGTGTACGCTGGACTACCAAATCAGCAAATCAGAGCCAAACAGCCAAGCTGATTATCATTCATTAGTCAATCTTTCATTAAATTCATCACACACTAAGTCATAGAAACTGATTGACAATCTCAGGAGAACGCTATAAATTCTCCAATTTTTATAGTATTTTAATATTATATTCATATGTAGGATTAATTACTTAGGTTTTCTTAAGATAATTTTTTATGTTTTATTTTTTAGATTATAATTATAATTTTTATTTGATAAAAATTTTAAAAAAGCCTCATCTCTATAACTAATTTTATAATTAACTTTATAAAAAACTGTAGCTTTCCCAAATGAGTTCTTAGTTGAAAGTTTTCACATTAAAATTTTCATTTATTAAAAAAGATAAATTTAATAATTTTGAAGTTTGAACTAATTTATTTTAAAGATAATATGTTTAAAATATATTGAGTTGAATTATGAGTTTTTAATCAAAGTTTTATCATAGCTATCTAATGACTTTTTATTATTTTTGGCACAATTTTTTCATTGTTTTGATTTTTTGATAACAACTTTAATTTTGTTTTATTACTATCTTTTAGTTATTTTTCGTAATTTTTTATAACGTGGATCTATTTTTTTTCAGAATAGTTAAGTTGTTTTTCCGATAATAATTTCACAATTAATTTTATAAAACGTTATAATCGTCAAAACAAACTCTTAGAACTTATGCATATAATAAAATTTTTTGAAGATATTTAATATTTTTCATTTTATTTTATTCGTTATTTAAATATAATATATCAAATTTTAATTATAATTTTATAAAAATTTGGCGTGAAGAAATATTAGTCTTAAAATAATACCAAGCATTTATGACTCATAAAACAAGTCATCAATTGTAGAATTTCCATACTCCCCCTTTATATAATCCCAACGAATCCCTTATTAATCCATAGCCTCCAAAAAAGAAAAAAAAAAACAAAAATGGAGGACAAAGATCAGGCAATCCCTCTCGCACCCCCAACCCGCGACGAGGAATCGGCCATCCAAAGCCCCCTCCGCCGCCGCCGCCGCCCCACCCGTCGTTGCGCCCTGTGGTGCTGCGGCATCTGCGGCACGACCATCGTCGTTCTCGGCGTCATCATCCTCATCCTCGCCCTCACCGTCTTCAAAATCAAAGACCCCGAAATGACCATGAACAACCTCTACATAAACCGCCTCTTCGTCCCTGGCCTCGGCACCCTCGACAACCCCACCATCTCCGTCAACGCCACCCTCACCGCCGATATTTCCATCAAGAACCCTAACGTCGCTTCCTTCCGGTTCCGCAACAGCTCCACCGAGTTCTTCTACGGCGACGAGACCGTCGGCGTCGCCTACGCGCCGGACGGCAACGTGAGGGCGTATAGGACGGCGAGGATGAACGTGACGGTGGATGTTTTGGCGGATCGGGTGGTGTTGGATACGAACGCGACGGGATCGGCTGTGTTCGATGGGGCGGTGAATATGAGCAGTTATACAGATATTGCTGGGCGGGTTAATGTGCTCGGCGTGTATAAGTTGAATATGGACATACATCTTAACTGTAGCTTTACTTTGGAAGTCTACCAGAGGGCTATCAGCAACAAGGTATGCTTTGCGTATGTTCAATGATGATGATGATTTTTTTTTTTTTTAAGGGAAAGGGCTGTTGACCGGGAAA
>NW_021318963.1:588368-657193 GCF_001605985.2 Dendrobium catenatum | reverse complement strand
CACACACACACACACACACACCCCCACAATTACTAATAATCAATGTTTAATGTCATCAATCATTGCCATTCAATACACATCTTTTTTTTTATAATCTCCTGTTTATCTTAGGAGAGTAATCATGATGATTTTCCACCTCCACTTGACTATTGATGTTTCACATCAATCATCATCCAAATATCATTAATTATTCATTGGTCATCAATATTGAATGCTTGTATTTGTAGTCACTCGGACTCCTACCATGACAATAACTAGGTCAACCACTAACCATTGACTAACTCCTAATATTCCCTGGTAACCATCCTCTAAAGTGATCGTTGTTTGACATCTACAGGCACTGACATTTAACAATCATCTTATCACTCACCCAATCCTACCTAATATTAGTAGAACAATCAAGTCACATTCATCATATCTTGAATCTCAACATTCTCAATCGAACATGATCATTAGATACTTGTCAATTTATTAACTCTAATGTTGAAAACTCATCTTATTGATCACTCGATTTTACCTTCTATAAAGAGAAGAATCAAATCAACCGCCAATCATCACTTTACTTTTATCATTCCTTATTGATCATTATTTGATGCTACTAATGATTGGAGTTTGTCAACCACTAGCAATTGATAGTTATATTTCCAAGTCGTCTGGTCCCTCCTCTAATCACAATAATTACTAAGTCAAACATCATCAATCATTTGACTCTCCATGTTCACCATCAACAATCATCAAATACTCACCTCTTCAATATAAATCTTAATTAAAAAAAAAAAACTCCTCTTAATAGTAACACAAGAGACTTCTTCAATAGTTCATATCTCTTAACATATGTAATAGTTTTGGAGAAGGATTCCCTCTCTCATTCTTCACCCACACTAGCATGAATGTTTCAAATAGACTATGCTCTATTGTTTTACTCCTCCCCAATTTTTTCAAGTAAAAATTTTTAAATCGATTATGTGTTGCTCTCGACTAATATATGCGTATGGAATGCTTGTTTGACCATAAGATGTTAAAAATATATTTCTCTCTATCAATTTTCCAACACTGAAACAAATTTATTTAATACTAGATAATGGATTATTGAAGATAAAGGATACATTGATAAGTTGAAAGGAGCACACATGAGATGCGCATATTTTTACTCAGAAATCATAGAAAGTGAGAGAGTATATGCTTGCTAAGTTAGAACGGTTTGAAATATTTGTTATTGGAACAATTATGCCAGTTAAAACAAACTTATATACATATCAGATGCACGAGACCCAAATCCAAAATTTTTTGATTGGTAGTCAAAGTTTCCGACTAACAAACCAAGATGAGATGCATACAGTTTGTAATATTATATTTAATATGAATATGTAATTTGTTCCTAAGAAAAATGGGCACACACAAAAGAAAAATAATAATAGTTCAATGATTTCTATAAAATAGAAACTAAATGAAAAGAAAATATGAAAAATTAAATTTTGAAATGGCATATCTTTTTATTTACTTATTTTGAAATTTATAAATAAAAATATAAACTTTTCATTCATAAATTTTAAATTTATAGAGAAGGATGAGATTTTACCCATTTTAAAATTAATTTTTAAAGCAACCACAATAGAATTTGTAGGGATTATAATTAAATATTTTCAAAATTATAATTTTTATCCGCTAATGTTTTTTTGTTCTTGAAATTATATACATTACAAAAAATTTATATTTATATTTAATACAATAAATTTATAATTTGCTTCGTAAATTTGAGACTGTAAGATTATAATATTATATTGTAAATAGATCCACAACTTAATTGTAACTGATGTAATAATATTATAATTTAAATATATCATAGAAAACTAAAAAAACCCCTCTAAACCAATAACAATAGCTCAAATAATTATATTTAAAAATAACATATAAATAAATATAAAATTCAAATATTACATACCAATTTTATGATATGTATATAAATCCACCTAAAAAGAATAAAAGATAGTATATTTGACCTATAGTCAAATGATATTATGACTATTGTTGGAAAAAGAAAGTACCAAAAAAACTATCTCAAACTATGCAGAGTCCAGACACAAAGTTGCATCTGAACTATGAGTCTACACAATGTGTATATTTTATGTACTTTTATTTTTATACACAGTACATAATATATACATACTGTGTACACTCACATATCTGGACACAACTTTATGTACGGACTATGCACATAGTAATAATTTTAAAATCTTGAGATTAATTTTAATAATTTTTCTCTATTAAAATTGATTCCAAATTCATCTGATTATCTTTGGAAGTGTATTAGCTTATTATTATAATTATTTTCCTGAGAATTTCTTTTAACAGGCAAATTTATGATTTCTCTAAAAATAATACTTAATAGTGCCCAGTCTTTTATGAAAAATTATTAGGTGCGGAGTGTACACTGTCCGCATAAATATAGGTACCTAGCTCCTAGCGGTACCGAGTGTCGGTACCTAACGCGATATAAAACTTGTGCGGACGGTTCTCCCCGTCCGCACTCCGCACCTAATAATCTCTAGTCTTTTATGAATGTCCAAAGTGAGAGAAGGGAGTGGGAAAAAGCAGAAGAAAGACAATTTTTTTCTCTTGGATTCGACTGGCGAGGGAGAGAACAAGCGAATAAAGCCGGTCGGGTTACCACATTTTCGCATAAAGCGTGGGAGATGGGATGTAAAGAGCTTTTACCAATCAAAGCAAAAGAGAAAGCGAACACGCGCTCGGAAAGGAAAGACTGAAAGAGCGCTTCAGCTTGGGCCGGGCCATTGGCCATTTTTAACTGGGCTAGCTTTTACGAAGACCCGCGTCGCACTCTTCCCCGCAACCGCTGACCATCACACTTTCCGAATTTTCACACGTCTGAAGACCACAAAGCCAACCAAATATTCTATATTTAGGACGACTTGATTCAAACATCATCAAATATTTTTTGTTACCGGGCACATATCTCAAGGCAAATCGGAATTGGAAATTTCCAAATTAAATTTGTAATTATTTGAACTCCGACTTCAGTAAATTTGTAGTCGAACTAAACGTATTGAAAAGACAGACCCAATGACACCTAATTCGATCAAATTTCAAGCTTAAATGAATTCAAATCAAAAGCCTGAAGCACATTTAAAAGGTTTAAAGAATAAATTGTTTGACCAAAATATATCAAAATGTGGCATGCTCATAGTTGAATCGAGCGGCTCAACGAGATGAATCCAACGAGCTTAAGATCATTGAATTCTAACATCATTATAATACTTTAATACTCTATAAATAATTTATGATTAAGGGAGTCAATATTGGATGTTCATTCGAAATACTCTCAATGTGTCCTTGATCATCTTCATATTTATTGGTCATGTCATTATCAAAAAATTAAGAATATACCCCACATTCTTCATTAAAAAGGGAGAGAAAACAAGGAAAAAGAATAGTGGAAAGGAAGAAAATCTGAGATGTCTCTTGCCACCAAGCTCCTCCTCGATCACAGCCTAGCCACCGACCGTCGTCAGACTTTCATCTAGCCAGCAAATTTTGTCGGACTTATATTCGACCACCGATTGTCCTGGACGTCGATCCGACCACCGAGCATCATTGAACTTTCGACCGTCGCCGAACTTCTGCCTGGACACCACCGTCGCATACCAACTCCTGTCTTCATTCGAATTGGGCACGCCCTGTGATTTTCACATAAAAATATTGATCTCTTTTGAATATTATACAATATATATGCTTGCTAGATCTTCTTAGACGCTAAATTTTATATTTCTCTACTGCATCTAATATTCTAGGACACAATAATCATATTTTATGAAATCAATTTATAAACTATTGTAAGAAGAACTTTGACTATTATGATTGTAAAAAATATTTTTTTCATTACAAAATTTTCTAAAAAGAAAACAAAGAGAAAGCAACAAAAGAATAAAACAAAAAAAAAAATATGATAGACAAAAAATTATCACAAACATTTCATAAATAAGACTTGCCTTACAAGCTTATCAAGCCTATCTCACTAGCCATAAATAGAGCCAATTTTGGCTTATAATATTAGAATTTAAGAAAAATATGCCCATTATAATATCAAATTTTGAAATAAAATTAAAAAGACTTTATAAAAATTAAATCTTATAAAATACATAGATATAAAATCTACTTTATAAAAATTTTTGATAATTCAAAACAAAAGTATATCATTAACTCCATGGAAAAAATATTAGAATATTAAAAAAATTCAAAAACAAACGATTGAAAATGTGATGCGGTACACCACAAGCGAACCTTCGCTCAAAATAGACGCCACGGTCTTCTTTTCTTGTCATAAAAAGAACTAAAAATCTGTTCGTCAAAGCTTTTTTTTTACTATTTCGGTCTTCGTTCCTCCCTGCTTTCTTACCAGCAAGCCTCCCACTGCTCACAAAGTAAAAGGAGACTGCAGAGTTTTAGTGCTGCAGGCGCTAAATGTAACCCCACCAAACAAGTCAAGTGGAAATTTATTTGATAATCTTTTGATTAATCGCATAAAATATTTATGTACTTTTGTTATGATGAAGAGAGAGAGCGCGAAAGAGAAGCACAGGCTTCAGGGTAGCTGAGGAAATCATGAAACTTCTTAAAAATATGAATAAAAAAGCAGAGAGACAGCGTTCCCCATGCCGCCTGAGCTTCTCAGATCTTTGTCTTCTTCCACCCTCATCATATCGAGGGCTCAGCTTCTCTTCCACTCCCGCCTTTTGAACCATTCAAAGCGATGAACAATTTGTCAAATGGAAATTATTCTTTTAGAAGAATAAAGCTGAGGGAAGTTGGGAGCACGTTGATTATGACAAAGCTTATACATTTAAAATTTTAAATAGAGAAGTTTAAGGAGAGCTTAAAACAAATAATTAATGGCTTCGATGTACAGAATACTGTATGCGTACGTTCTTCACTGAAAGGGCCTAACTATGATGTCATTCGGAATAAGCGGAGCATGGAAAGAAAGAGACAATCCCATCTTTCAAATTTTGCCACTTCAAGCAAAAGCTATTTTTTTAACAAAAAAATGATCTGCACAATGATCTAATTAATGGCAGAATTGTCTCTCACACGACCGATGGATCTATCTTCTCCGGGATCGCTCATGGAACGAAGCAGCGGCGATTCTGCAGCCCAGAATCCTGATTCTGTGCATAAAAAATGAACAGATAAGCTATATGCACGAGCAAAATGGGATTTTTAGAAAAATTGCAGTAATAGGAACCTTTTTCTGAATGAAAAGATCTCTTGCAGTGAGCAATAGCGCTCTGTATTCCATCTTCTTGTTGAAGAAGCGAGTCGTCGTGCTTAGGTGTCACCATCGGCGGCGGGTAGACGTACGCCACCGCTGAGGAAGCCGACCTGCTCTTCCGCAGACGTCCGGGAACCGCCTTAAGCCTGTAAGAAAGACTATTTCCTGTCGACCATGGCTTCCCCTTGCTCTGTTTCTTCGCCCCTGCGCTTTGGGCGGCGGAGCCATCCTTGTTCGGGCCAAGAGGTCCCGAAAATCTCAGCTTTGAGACCTTTACATACAAAGGTTTTATCTTGCTGATGTAACGAAGGATAACGTCCTTGTAAACCAGCTTCTTCTCCTCCTTGATGAATTTTATAGAATCAGATGCAGAATTAGAGCTGCTGTTGCTGGAGTTGAGCCGAAACATGAAAATTCGGAGCTTGGTAGCAGATTTTACCACAGAAGCTGGGAAATGGGGCTTTGAGTTCGGTTCAGAAGCAGCAGGAGAGAAGAACAGCGAGGATGGCGAGGAAGAGGACTCAAGTGTAAAAAGACGCCCGTTGAAGAGAATCTCTTCCTTTAAAGAAGTGGAAGAGGTTGAAGACCGATGTCCCATAGAAGAAGCGTTCATCTTAAGCTCTACTGGGACGGAGAACTCAAGATCAAAAAAGGGGCCTTCGTCCTCCATCACTCCGCCGCCTCCATGGTTTGCGCCGGCCGCGCAACAGATGTCGGAGGCGCAAGCGTTGGCGGTGGGGGCTATTGGGTCATCGCCGCTCCTCCTGAGCTTTAGCAAGCTGAATACTTCCATAGCGAGGGGAGAAGTGAGAGACAACAAGACAAACTCTCGATCTCACGTACGTTTCTGGACTTGTTATGGTGAGGCCTTCAATGTAAATAAACTCTGATGACTATTCTTTATGATTATTGGGAGTTAGGTGAAGTGGCCGCGGAAAGTTCAGGCGAACAATTGACTTGCAGACTCTTTTATAGAGCTCGGAATTGTTGCGAATTCGAATTTATACCAACTCAAGCTTGTCTGATACTCCGAACATATGCAGAAAGTATAAGAATCTTATACGTCTGTGGTATTATTATTATTATTATTATTATTCTTCAATGTGAGCTGTGTAATCACAATCTTCTCACTTAAGTTTTGTTTGTGATAACATTTTTACTACTTTATAAAGTAGCTTCTTAGTACAAAGTTTCTAATTAAAAAAATTTTGTACTGAAAAGCTGCTTTAGAAAGTAAAAAGAAAACTATCACAATTGAACCCTTAATCATTTTTTTTTTCAAAAAATATTATTAAAATGATTTTGTTCAATATTAATTTTGATAATATTGATTGATTGTGTGTGTGTGAGAGAGAGAGAGAATAAAAGTTCTTAATTACATAACGTGAGGGCATGAATGGCCTCTCAAATTTTCAAACCTAAGTGAGCTTGCAAACACATGGCCAACAACAATTATAGTGATAACCTTTACTTGCTTAGCACATGAGCTTCTCTCAAGGAAAGAAAAGATTAAGAAATTGAGAAAGACAGAACAAATAAATAAATAAATTAAAGGTTTATTCGATTTAATATCCTATTAAAACTGTTTCTAAATCTAATTTTATATAAATAAAAGTTTCAATTTTTTTTTTATTCAATCAAATTACACCTTCCAATGTCAAATAATGAAGAGAACATTACTTATCATAATGATGAAGTGCTTTCTAATTATATGCGATTTCTAAGTAGGTGAAAAGCTTTCCTTGACAACACCTTATAAATTTAATTTTATATTAAAATAAAAAAATATATCTTAGATATTTAATTTATTAAAAATATAATTTAATATCCTTTATACATTATAAATTGATGAATAATTTAGCGTCTGTATAGAATGACTATAGCTTTTTAGAATGTTGGTTATAAATTTAAGGCTTCATTAGGGACAATTTTTTAGAATGCAAACATAATTTTTATTTGGCTGCTAATATTTGTGCTAAGAAGTTCTTTTCTACAACAACTTAGAAAAAAAAATATTTTCTTCGAAGTAGCTTTATAATGCAGGTTGTTTTAACATGGTATCAGAGCTGTTGTCTCACGACGTTTGATTCTTCATCTGCTTTGATTTTGATGACGACTCCGGCCATGTCATCTACAGCATCAACAACAAATACTGTAATCAAGTATACCCAGCTTCAGGAGACTCAAATTCCGTCTTCTCTGAAATTTTTTATGAACAATATCAAAAATATTGTTCATACTCCTTTAACTACTGATAATCATCCACTATGGAGAGCTCAGGTGATTAAAGTTTTTCAAGCAAATGGATTTTACGGTTTTCTGGATGGTTCCGCGCCTGCACCCCCATCCTTCACGGTCACTGCAGATAGTGTTTCTACTACGAACACTGAGTTTTCTGCTTGGAAACTCATTGATCTGAATTTAACCTCAGCTCTTTACTCTGTTATTAGTCCTTCTCTTCTACCTTATGTGTTAAATTTGGACACCACTCATGCTGTGTGGATAACCATCGAAAAGAGGTTACAATCTACAAATAGATCTCGCATACTTCAGCTTAAAAATGAGCTGCATCATATTACAATGAAGGACATGACTATGACACAATACTTATCGCTGATTAAATCCAAGGTGGATGCGATTAATGCTGCCGGCAGCAGTTTGGACATAGAAGATATCATACTTTATACCCTTAATGGCTTGCCTGCTACGTATAATGCGTTTAAAACCTCTATACGTACGAATCTGCAACCTCTCAGTTTAGATGATTTATATTCATTGTTATGCAGTGAGGAGATCAACTTGACAGCTGATACACTGCGTGAAGCTCACATAACTGCAGCCACAGAACCCTCGACTGCATTATATGCTTCAAGAGGTCGCACTCGAGGACGCTCCTCTGCAATGCGCTCTCGTCCTTACAATCGGGGTGAACGAAACACTGGAAGAGGAGGTCGAACAGGAAATCGTAGCATTGAATGTCAGATTTGTGCTCGTCGTGGTCATTCTGCTGTCAATTGTTGGTATAGAACTGATCTGGAATATCAGTCCCCACAAAATGCTGCTCTTACAGCTACTACCAATCCTTCAACTACTGATTGGTATCTGGATACCGGGGCATCTTCGCATCTGACATCTGATGCTTCTCAAATGTCTTCTGTGCAACCGTATCATGGTCAAAATCAGATCACTGTGGGTAATGGACAGAATTTGCCTATTGCTGCTACTGGACAAGGGCTGCTTCCTACTCCTTCTCGTAAACTTCTTCTTCATCCTCTTTACTTCGTTCCTAAACTTACTCATAATCTGGTTTCTGTTAAACAACTCACTGCAAATAATAATTGCTCTGTTGTTTTTGATTCCAATGGCTTTCGCATAAAGGATTTGAAGAACCATTCAACTCTCCTTCAAGGTCGCAGCCATAATGGACTCTATCCCGTCTCCAGTGCCTTCATCTCCACCAGCACCTCCACATCTTCAAATATCTGGCACAAGAGACTTGGACATCCACACCTCAACACTCTTGCTGTTCTTCGTGCTCGGAATCCACTTGTTTTCTTAGAAAATGTTGTTAGTTCTTGTAGTTCTTGTTCTCAGTCCAAATGTCATCGTGTTAGTTTTTCGTTATCTAAATCTACTGTAACTAGGCCTCTTCAAATTATTCACTCTGATGTATGGGGTCCCTCCCCAATATCTTCTATTAATGGATTTCGTTATTATGTTATATTTGTTGATGAGTTTTCGCGTTACACTTGGATATTTCCTATGCTTCAAAAGTCTGAAACCTTTCATCACTTTCGAACTTTCAAAACCATGGTGGAAAAATAGTTTAATACTCCTATTACTGTTTTCCGGTCAGACTCTGGAACAGAATTCAAAAATAAAATGTTTCAGAACTATTTTCAAACCCATGGTATTCAACAGCAATTTAGTTGTCCCTATACTCCTCAGCAAAATGGTTTGGCAGAGCGAAAACATCGACATATCATTGAAACGGCTCGTACTTTGATCTTGGATGCCAATTTGCCATATAACCTATGGGTTTATGCTGTTCTTACTGCTGTTTATTTAATAAACAGATTGCCTTCTTCAAATCTTAAAAACAAGTCTCCGCATGAAATGTTATTTCATTGTGCACCAAATTATAAAATGCTGAAGGTTTTCGGATGTCAATGTTATCCCCTTCTTCCTTCACATAAAACTCATAAGCTTGCTCCTAAAGCTCTTAAATCTGTTTTCATTGGTTATGCAACGGCATCAAAGGGATATATGTGTCTTGATATGGATACAGGCACTGTTATCATCTCTGTCAATGTTCAATTTCATGAACATTTGTTTCCATTCAAATCTGATACTTCCCCTCACTCTTGTTTGCAGCCTACTGGATCCTCATGCTCTACAAATAATCCTCCTCCTCTGACTCTTGTTCCTCTTACTACCTCTACATCTCCATCAAATGTTACTCACTCTGTTCAATCTGCATCATCACTCAATCGGTCATTAACTCCTACTTCCTCTACTTCGGCTTCCAGCACTACTAGTATACCACATCCTTCTCCTGTCTCCGATTCTGTTTCATCACCAAGGCCTCACCTGACCAAGACTCACCACATGACTACTCGTCTTCAAACAGGACACCTAAAACCCAAATCCATCTTTAATCTTCTTCATCTCACTCAACAGGCTTCTGACCCTACCTCCTATACTCAAGCAGCTAAATGTCCAAACTGGCGCAATGCAATGTCTGCCGAATTTCAAGCTCTACAGCAGCAGGGTACCTGGACACTAATACCTCCTAAATCACATTATAATGTTCTCGGAAACAAATGGTTATATAAAACCAAACTTACTGCTGATGGTAACATTGCTAGATACAAAGCCCGGTTGGTAGCTCAAGGATTCAAACAAGAGTATGGATTTGACTTCTTTGAAACCTTTAGTCCAGTTGCTAAATTTCAAACAATACGAGTCTTTCTTACAGTTTCCCTGCACAATAACTGGACTATTACGCAATTAGATGTTTCAAATGCCTTTTTGCATGGATCATTAACCGATGATGTCTATATGGAACAACCAAAAGGCTTTGTTGATCCTAATTATCCTTCATATGTTTGCAAGCTAAACAAAGCACTTTATGGACTCAAGCAGGCACCTCGACAATGGTTCTCCACGTTTACTGATTATTTACTGTCTTGGGGGTTTGAATTCAGCAATGCTGATCCTTCTCTACTGTTTTATTCAAAACATGGGATTACCTTATATCTACTTATCTATGTAGATGATATCTTATTCATGGGAAATGACTCTGGCTATGCTTCGAAACTGCTGCATGATCTTCAACAGCAGTTTTCTGTTAAAAATCTGGGAACTCTTCACACATTTCTTGGCTTACAAGTCATTCACTCCTCTGATAAAATTTTCCTGCATCAGCAAAATTATGCGCGATCTATTCTAAACCGAGCTGGAATGACTGACTGTCATCCCTTACAGACGCCTACTGTGTTAAAGACGGACACTTCAGCTGAAGCTCTGCTTCCCTTCTCTGATCCTCAGTTTTACCGCAGCATTGCCGGTTCTTTACAGTATCTTACGCTCACTCGTCCCGATATAGCATTTGCAGTTAATCAGGCATGTCAGCATATGCATCATCCGTTAAATCTTCATTTTCAGATTCTCAAGCGGATATTACGGTATCTTAATGGTACCTTACATTATGGTCTGCCTATACTTCGTGGTGACATGAAACTCACAGCATATTCTGATGCTGACTGGGCAGGGGACAAGCAAGATCGCAAGTCCACCACTGGTTTTTGCATTTTTCTTGGAAATACACTCATTAGCTGGAGTTCCAAAAAGCAACATACTATTGCTCGTTCCTCTACGGAGTCAGAATATCGATCACTTACTGCTGCTGCCACGGAAATTGTTTGGCTACGTCGACTGCTTCAGGATTTTCAATTTCCTTCAATGAGTCCAACTACACTCTTTTGTGACAATATATCTGCTATGTCTCTTGCCAACAATCCTGTGTTTCATGCAAGAACGAAACACATTGAGATTGATTACCATTACATCCGTGAGTGTATTAAATCCAATATTATTAAGGTGCATCATCTCTATACTACAGATCAAACTGCTGATGTCTTTACTAAAGGCTTATCCACCGCTCAGTTTCAAGCTCTTCGTACCAAATTAACTCTTCAACCTGGAACAGTTAATTTGAGGGGGAATGTTAGAATATCACAGCCAAAGGGAAATATTCATGATGAGCAGCAGCACATAATGGCCGGCATCACTAATGATGAGCAGCAACATACCACGATCCGCACCAGCTCCACGTGGAAAGTACCCTCTGTCAAAATAACAAACTAATGAAATCATAGCCGTTGGTTGTTATCTGAGCACCGCTCATCCTTGCTCTATATATTGTGTACTGTAGCTGCACTAAAGTTTGAGATGAATTCAAATTGAATCAGAAAGGAAGCCTGTGATTCCTCTCTGATATTTCCTCTACTTCTCTCATACTTTTCTGCTCTTGTTTATTACTAACAATGTATTGCAGGTTGTTTTAACATGGTATCAGAGCTGTTGTCTCACGACGTTTGATTCTTCATCTGCTTTGATTTTGATGACGACTCCGGCCATGTCATCTACAGCATCAACAACAAATACTGTAATCAAGTATACCCAGCTTCAGGAGACTCAAATTCCGTCTTCTCTGAAATTTTTTATGAACAATATCAAAAATATTGTTCATACTCCTTTAACTACTGATAATCATCCACTATGGAGAGCTCAGGTGATTAAAGTTTTTCAAGCAAATGGATTTTACGGTTTTCTGGATGGTTCCGCGCCTGCACCCCCATCCTTCACGGTCACTGCAGATAGTGTTTCTACTACGAACACTGAGTTTTCTGCTTGGCAGCCACTCCAACTTGCCTACTTATTTATTTATTTTTGGTGAGATTATATTTATATTTGAAAATGAGGGATGTGATACTAATAATACTATAGAGAATTCAATTAATTCATCAATATTTCCTTTTTTTTATTTAATATTTTAAATAATTATTATTTTTTCTATCTCATCCTTCTTATATTTACTTATTCGATCCAATTGATTCATGGGTGAAATTTGACCTTTCTAGCAGGCGAGCTCTAAGATAGGACCTGTCGCCCCGATTCAAAAAATCTAAGTTTTGATTGACTCGTTTAATAATCATGTTGGGTTTAATTTATGTTTATAACCCATTTATTAAATGGGCCAGATTTGGGTCAATTCGTGAATCATTTTTAACCCAAAATGACATGTTTAACATATTTTTTCTTTATTTTTTTTATATGCATGCATAATCTTATTATTTTCTATCTAATATCCTAAATTCATACTTGATAATTTATAATTTTTTAAACCAACACAGGTTAACATGTAGGGTTTGGGTCATTCAAGCTGCTAGTAGGTCAAGTTCGAATTAGTATTTTTGACCTGTTTATTAAGCAGGTTGGGTTCGAGTTCAACGGAAATTGGATCGGATTAATTTCAAGTCAGACATGAACTCGGCTCGTCAACTCATTTTGATACAGATATGACCTAAGAATCTCTATGAATTTTCAATTGAAAGGCCTTAGATGAATTATCGCAGTTAGAAAAAGAACAAATTTGTCTCGTGAGGGTTGCACTTTGGAATAGTTTTTTTTTTTTTCTATTTTTTAAAGTAAATTTTTAGCATGAAAAATTTTAAATTAAAATTTTTTTACTAGAAAACACTAAAAAGATTGTACCAAAAGAAGCCTTGGACATTGAAAAAAAAAAAAAAAATTTTCGTACAACGCTAAGACGATAAACTTTATATTTCTCTACCGCCGCGAATACTCCTGGACGCAACAATTATTATTATTATATCATATGTTCGTCAAATGTTCGACAATTCGATAAAGTTATGATTTGAATCAATCTTATGCGATTATAGGATTCAATGTGGAGGCTCAAATTCAGCATGATAATTTTTTGTCCAAGAGTAATTATATGATTAGATCAAATGCCTATACACGACCTTCACCCTCTCTATTTATAGACGATGGCAAGATTACTAGTTTATAATGAGTTACTTGACAACATTATAAGAAAATATTTTAACAATTTAGTTTAGTTATTAATGAAGATGACTTTTCAATTGCGAGAATCTCAAATAAGTTACAAATTAACCTAGGGTATCCTTGATGAGTTTATTCCTGGCAATCATTCTGGCCAGTTAAGTAGTCGAGTACTAACAATTGTGGCTTTATATGAGTTAACGCTTGGCAAATCTCCATGATTGATGACTTGTTGAGTACAATTCATACTCTCATGATTACTTGACCACCCTAATAAAAACGAATATACGAAAATAATGCCTTCCAAACCTCTAATATGATTTGCTCCAAACATGTTATCAATCTATATCCAATCCAATGGCAAAAATACACAACTCCAAATGATGAAAAATGTCTTTGAAAAACCTCCGCACAATAAGCTAAACTCAAAACACATGAGCCCTTAGATTTAATAAAGCCATCACAAGTCAATCTCAAGGCTTAATGGATTTCTTATTCCACAATTAAAAGCATGTCAATACAAATTAATTTGCACACTAATCCTTTTTTTTTGGGCAAACCCTAATTTTAAGTTTGCTCCAAAATTCAATTGATGTCTTAGTGATCACTTGGAGAGTGATGACTCTTAACCATTTCATTAATATTATTATGTTTAATGCACCAAAATGAGATAAAATTTATTCTAAAAGTAACAAAATGGTTTGAATTAATATTTTCTTGAAATCAATTTTGAAGGACTCCTTTAAGCTCTTAGTTTTGAAAATTCAATGCAATTGGTAAAATTACAATTCTACCCTTAGTAAAATTATGAAAATATTTTTTTTTTTAAAATAATAATTCTCAAAATTTGGTTGTCACACTTTCATTTTTATAGGAAGAGATTATGACCTTAATGTTAGCTAAAATACTCTCAAATTTAAAAAAAAATTAGTAAAGTATATTTTAGACCAAAATATTTAGTAAAAAATTAATAAATGTTAAAAATTATTACTATTCAAATAGGGTTTTTCTCACTTTTAAGTAACAATTGCAAATTTTTATGTTTAGAAACTGTTAATTTTTATAATAATTATCTAAAATCTTCGTGGTCCAACCTTTCCATCAAGAAATTTAAAAAAAAAAAGAAAATTTTATATTGTGCATTGAGAGTATTTTTGTCTTCTTTTACTTAAAAAGTTAATATAATAATGTGTAAGTAGTCCCTTAAAATGAGCTATAATTAAAATTAGATAAAATATAGAAAATATTAATAAAAAATATCTTGAAGGTGAGGTTCATTGATCAAAGAACCTTGGTGATCACTGTTAATCTTAATACTCAAACCCTTTTGTTAAGTTAAATATACTAGTTTTCCATAAAAGATTGAGATTTATCTTATGATCATAGCTAATTATCTTGATTAGGCTAGGCCACATCGCCATGTTTATGCTCGAACTAAATTCAATGTAATTTAATTTGTTGGCGGAGTCTACCAATTATTCATCATTAGTGAATATCAACTAATAGATTGCACCAAATAAATTAACTATCATAAACATATAGCTCATCCTAGTTCTATTTAGTCGATAGAGCATATTAATAGTCTACATATTTGAGATTGGTGGCGAACAAATTCAAATATCTTAATTTGATAAGGAAAATTCTTTAAGAGGTTAAGAAGCTTATGGTTATGTAATTGGTTATATTGATAATTTAAATCTTAATTATAGGGGATAACAACCCATCAACTAATAAAAATAATTCTTAGGTTGAATAATATGAAGTTTGCTTTTAAATACTAGCGCAATCAAGGTCTTATAGTTCTGACTGCTAAAGCTCAACTAGAGTAAGCCTATGCACTTAATTGCTAAGGATACCAAGTTATCAATAACTAGTTGTCACAACCCAACCCGATAAAACCCATAGGCTGGATAGATCATATCGTGTCGTCTTATAACAGGCAAATCCTAAGATCTAAGTTAAAAAAAAAAAGAAGAAGGTTTTTTTTCAAATACATACTTTTAAACAAACAACTTATTGTAGAGCTGCTAATAACATCCAACACTGTAAGTAATCTCATCCACCTAATTTTCATCTCCTCATCAAAATATATGTAAAATAATTATATTACAGTACATGATTACAAATCAGAGTACATAGTAGCACACAACAAACTAGACATGACTTTATAAAAATCAAAGAGAAAATACCTAGACTCATATCATATCCTAAAATTGTTACTTGACTGGCTCATTCTCTTTCCCAAATCCTGAAAAGCGAAACATGTGTGAGCTAACATAGCTCAGCATGCATACCCTACTTAAATCAATTTGAATTTTTAAATGATTTATTTATTATAATATGTAGTTGAATTGTAAAAGTGTTTCAAAATAAGAAATGCACTGAACATAATCATACTTACAATTGGAAAACTTAAAATTAATTACAGACTAGTAAATAAACAAACACTTCATATCTTAGAATCACAAATCACAAATCACAAACTTCATTCTTATAATTCTCGATGCCCATCATCAGAACAAAAGAGCTTCTAGCATCAGAATATACCTTCTAGACACTAGAATATGACTTGTAACCATCAGAATATACATTATAAGCTCCAAAACATGGCTTATAACCATTAGAACATGCCTTGTAGGCACCGGAATAACTTGTTTCTCCCACACCAAATCTCCTCAGAACTTCTTATTTCAACCAATAAGACACATACATAATTTTCCTTGCAATAACTAAAACATAAATAAATTGATTCTAAAATTTCACAAAATATCCTATATTACTGTATCCAACAAAAAACCCTAATGAGGATAAATTCAGTCTTTTAGAAAATAACCAAATTATCATATATAGTGCAAAAAACGGTTTTAAGACTTTAATTATACTATAATACTATTTTTTTGTCCAAAATTATTTTCTAGATAATTAAAATGGTGCACTTTTCAGAATAACAAGTTATAAAATTTTTCGGAAACCCTCTAAATGTTTAGAAATATTGCCTCTACAACATACCAAAAGTTATACGACAAAAATTTTGTAAGTGTAAAATTATCATTATTTTTATTAGAGAAATAAAAATTTAATCAGAAAAATTCAAAAAAAACTTAGTATTTTTTGAAAACTGAGATAGACAAAATATCACCAGTCTCAATCCGGATAACTTTCAGAACTGGGTCGTCAATTGAAAACGATCCGAAGTAGCCCAAAACGAGCTTTCTCCTTCTAGGAATTCTCTCTTCTTCTCTCTAGTGTCAACTGTCCAAACAAACGAATGAATGAATAGTTGAAAAATATATTTTAAATATTAAATTCAACCTAGTGCTGTGGTGCCATGCACTATGCGCCACGCGACACCATCCAAGGCACTCCTTCAGACAGCCCATAGTGCCATAGCATAGCCCCTAGCATCGTCGTGTTGAATTGAATTGCCAAAAACCCAAGCGCGCTAGTGCCACGGTGCCACCGAATCCAGTGTCGCAGCGCCCTAGGGAAAAACTTTAGATTTTTTTAATATGCAAATAGACTCCCGAGACTTGCTTTAAAACACACAAATTCTTACATGCACCAAAAATATTTTCAAACATACGAAGAAGGGTCCAAATGCAAAAATTTAACAAGCTATCTTATTCATATTGAGTCAGAATAGGTTAAACTGAATACTGAACCTGAGAGTCTTACACTAGTAAGTGAATTAATCATTCAAGCATGTAGAGTTCAAATCTGTGAAGTTTATACACATCCTCCTCTTCTCTTTGCTTTTCTTATTTAAAAATGAAAGCTACCAACAAAGATATTAAACCTCCAAGACCAATTTTATAGTAAGAACTAATAAGCTTCTTGAATTCTTATTTAACGGTCTTAAGACAATGTGGCTTACTTCAATAAAGCCAACAAAAAATGTTATCCACATGAATATATTCAAGCACAAAATAAAAATGTATGTATAAAAACTATTTAAAAGAAACAATTCTATTTTTCTTCTAACATTACAACAAAGAATGTTAAATGGTACCTTTCATATCACAAGATTGCTTGCCTAATTCTATTTTGCTTCCTTTAAGCAAAATGGATTGCTTTCACTAACTTTTAAAGATCATTTAGCAATTTTAATTAGTGTGTAATTAACAGATTTTGCTATAATTATCTATTAAAATGCGACTAAATAATTATTTTTAAAATGCTGCTTTACATTAATTAGTATGTAATTACCTAATATTATTAAATCATTCTTTAAATTCATTATTTAATTGTACAATTAAGAAGATTTGATTGTTGCTTAATGTTTTTATTAATTCCAATTAAATAATTTTAAGATGTACTTTTTCTTCTCTTTAGAAAATAAATTTCACTATCCTTTGAATATTATTTTGGTATATATCACCTTGCATAGTCTTTTCATCTAACTCAATATCATTTCATTGATTATGATTTATGATAATAAATATTTTTCGCAGAATAAGTATTATTAGTTTTTAAAATAATTTTAATTATTTATTAATTTATCAAAAAATAAAAAAACGATCAAATGACATATAGAAACTCTTTCAATACTTAAAATTCTTGAAACTTGCATATAATTAATCTTAGGGTTCGTTTGAGATGACTGTATAACTTTCTATAAAGATAATAAAGCTCTTGTAAAAAAAGCAACTTTTTTGAACGCTGTTGTAGAAAACAACTTTCTAGCACATAAATTTCTTAAAAATAGTGACCAAACAAAACGATATGATTGTGATCTGAAAAACAAAACGGTAAGAAAACTGTTACAAACGAAACCTTAATAACATTAATAAAAATGGAAGTTTTTTATCTAATATGGCATAATATCAAAATCCCAATCATTTTTATACTTTCCATGTATGAATTCCAGGTAAGATAGATCATGAAGAGAGAGAGAGAGAGAGAGAGAGAGAGAGAGAGAGAGAGAGAGAGGAGTCAAATTGAAGGGATTATAAGTGCAAGGAGTGCAACACAAGCTAAGAAGGGGAGGGGGGCCATCATATCATATGAATAAGGCTCAAACAACCTTCGGTTGTGCAGTCTCTTTACCCTTTAGATTTCTTTTCCTTTTCCACTTCATAGCCGTTGGAACTATTATTATTGCCATATTTATTATTTATAGCTTAGTTTTTGGGTCATTTCGCAGCCAATGAGATTTTGGAAAGGTAAGCAGTTTGCTTAGCTAGTTTAGTAGGGTTTATGCACAAATGGGGTGAAAGGAAACTAAAATAATCTCCATTTGGTGAGTTGGTGCTAAGCCACTACCATTCCACTATATGAATTATATGTGGTGATTCAGACTGTGCTTCATTATGAGAGCTCAGCTTTTCCACATTTCTCATTGTACCTAACAAAACATGTTTAAACAAACCCTAATGGAAAAGAAGAAATTTGGAACTTTTATGTGAATTATCTATATTAGAGGAAGCCATTGTTGTCATTCCATGTAATGAGAGAGAAATTCTTCTATGGTGGAAGAATGATAGAAATGTATACATCATTTTTATAGAAAGAACGATACCTTACTTGCATTATTGACGAGGATTATTATAAGGAAGTGATAGAGTTTGATGCTATAAATAATGAGGAAATAGGAAGAACTAGTCACTAAGTTCTAGACTTATTAATATTTCATGTTGTTAGGCAGAAAATGGGTAGGCAACCTTAGTATTTCATGTTGTAACATGGGAGTGAAACTTAATTGACAGCGTAAGTTCTAAGTGGCCTGTTACTAGGGTCATCACATCCTTAAAGCTATTGAGAAGCTTGATATGGCACTAAAATGCTTGTGGTGATAAGTTGTTGGGATCCATTAACTTATTCAATAAAGGATCATTTAGAATCTCCAACAAGAATAACGAGGAGCTAGTCTTATGGTTAATGGGTGACTGGTGCCAAGAGGCCTCTCCAAAGGAGCACTTACTTCACCAATCAATAATCAAAGGGACTTGGATAACAATGATGATCTAAGTTTTTAGAGTTATTGAAGATGATGACACACAAAAGATTTAAGTAATTTGGTTTGTCAATATATATTGACTCCAAGAAGGAGGAGATGAATTCATTATTCTAAAGAAAGAAGAATGTGCTAGCTCTTAAATATCCCATCTCCTAATCTATCCAGATTGTAACAATTTTAGAGTAAAATCTCAAAATCCTCAAGTTCTATAAGTCCAAAATCCCTTATAGCAAGAAAAGGGGTATTTATACCTGAAGTGACAATTTGAGATTTTGTTGAGGATGACAGTGAGGTGTAGGCTATGGGTTTCACTTTTAGTAGCGACGGAAGATGTGGTACACATGGATTAGTATTCATAATAATTGAAGTATCAATTTGAGCCTTTGTTAAGGTTGGCAATGTCATGTAGGCTATGAGAAATCAATTCTAATAGTGATAAATGATATAGTTTATGTGGTAAACTTGAAAAAGATTAGGTTCAAAGTGGCATGCATAGATTGATAAGATGACTAGAAAAAGTTTGGTTCGAATAATGACATGGAGACATGAAAAGAGTCATTATTGGATGATAAAGGATATTCATAACACAATGGCTTATCTATATGGGAAATGGCTATATAGCACCTTTTGGCATGAATCGACCAAGCAGAGATGATTGAAGGCATATAATGAGAAAAAAATGGAACTTTCTAGATTTTGAAGAATGCATAGTCGAGATAGAAGGATTGTTTCAAAATAAGATTTGGTGTGCATGTTATATTTAATTTTTATTTAAAATTATTGATGATGAATGACAATTTAAGCATGCATTTACTTATCTCAATAACAGTAAAACAATAGCTCCAACGGTTTGTGAATAATGTCTTCTTGAGTCACAATAATGCCAAGAAGGCATAACAATCAAAAGAAAAAAAAATCACGAATGGACCATGATCACTTCATTGCAATGCCGTAACAATGAAGAAATTTTGATCCTAAAAACTTTCTAAACGAATAACAACATCTAGTCACGAACCCAAATCGAGTCCCAACTCCTCCCATCAATATTGGTCCGAATGTCTTCTCAAATAGCCAAGAGGCCACCGCCGTCCACCGCACATCTTGATGCCTCCAAGCCCGATGAAGAGAGAGACAAATACCTAGCCACCATCTTGAACCACACCAACCCAATCCAATTCAGAGCTCAATCACCTAAACAATTAATAAAGCACTTTTGATCTCATTATATTTGCCCCACATAATTTTATTGAAATAAAAATCCTAATTGATTTATTTTCTTAAAAAATTTAATTAAATATTAATAAATTATAAAAAATTCAAAAAAATACAACTGCAAATTAAAACAAAATTGACATTTAGAGCCGTAGACGCGCAGTAGAAAATTAGAGAGGCAGTCCCGCGGCGAACTCCGCGGCTTCTGCCGACATTTTCCCAATCTACTTTCGCTTCTTACGTCTGCTATTTCAACGATACAATTCCCTTCCAGACTATCAAGAGAGAGAAAGAGTGAACATGGTGGGGGCCTACGAACCAGTAGAGATAGAAAGAGAGTACACAGGATTTAGAGATAGAGAGAGAAATATAGAAATGAGAGGGAGGAGACTTAAACATCACGACAGTTACAGCTGGGCTGGACAGCTAGCAATGAGAGAAGCAACCTCACCTACCGTAGCAACTTATAACAAATTGCATCAAACAGCACCACTACCGCTCCTCAATTACTCGTTCTGGTTTCCTTCCCTTCCCTTCCATTTTCTCTCTCTTCCTCCTCTCACGTTCTCCATCTTTTTTTTTCTCCCTTTTCTCTCTCTATCTCTTCTCCTCTTTTCTTATTACACTCTGCTCTCACTCCCTTTTAAGCCATCCCCATTGCCCCGCCCAGCTCCTCTTTATTTCACTTGAGCACGCATTCTCTCTCTTCCGTATTTGCTTCTTCTAACGGTTTCTCAGAGGTCAGCTGGATTTCGCTTCTATTTCCAGGTAGGGTTTCTGACTTCTCCACCAATCACTCGATCTCTTCTCACGCTTGGAGTTTGATCAGTGCGCTTGAGTTTAGGGTTTATCTGGCTTTCTGAGGGTTCTGATTTTGCCGTCACACGAAGTTTTAGGGTTTTGGAACATTTTGATTTCTGTTTTTGTTTCCTTTCTTTCGTAAAGATTTTCAGAGTTTCGGTGTTATTTGTTCGCGCATTCAGGTTCTTGTGATCGAATAGTCAATTGATTTTTAGGATATTTGGCTTCATTGATTCTGTTCTTCTTCTCATTTTAACTTCCTACAATTTTTTTTTTTGTGAATTTTGTTTTCTAGAAATTGAGAGTTGCAGAGCTCCGTTTCGTTTCCAGAGGTCCAATTTTCAAAAAATTTTCCACCGCGCGAAGTCTTTGGATTTCTGGAAATTTCAATTTCTGTTCATGTTTCTTTTCTTCGTAATTTGGTGGTCCAATTTGAAAATTTTCAAAGTTTTGGAGCCATTTATTAACCTAATCTCGTTATTGCGATGGCATTTTCCAGCCTTGTTTGGCTCTTTTTTGTCTTTTTTTAAATGTTAAATATATTCTTTTATTAATACATTTTTATGGGCATATAAAATGACATGTTTAACAGCTCATATTTTTATATTAAAAAAAAATAGTGTGGATGGATTTTCTTTTTTCTTTGAAAAATAAATTTATAAAATAATTTATATTTGAAAAATAAGAAACAATCATGATAATATAAAAAATAACCTTACCTGTTATGCGGTACAGGGCTTTGATTTCTGGAGAGAAAGGAAAGATAATGGCCATGAAAGCCTTCATGGAGCCCATGGGAACCGAATTAGTCTGCGAAGATCCTTTCGATTCCATTGATGATCTGCTCGATTTCCCCAATGATGACGATGCGCTCCCAATGGCAGAAGCTTGGGGCGACTGCGCTCCTCTCGCTCCGTCGCCGGCTCCGGCTCCGTCGTTGATGGCCGCAGGAAGCGGCGGCGGAATAAGTGTCGGCAGTGATGCCAGCGGACTAGATGGTCGCGCCGCGGCCGTCTCCGGCGTTGGGATTAGCTCAGAAAATGATGCGCTGGGTCTGGTAAGTCGTTATAGAACCCCTTTCAGAATTTGCTGAAATTTGAGAAAAAGTAAATTTTTTAAAATGAAGTAATTTTTTTTAAACTACTTTTGAAAAAAAGCTTTCTTTTTTAGAATAAAAAATTTAAAATTGTTTCCTTTTCATGAAATAAAACATCATACTTATATATTATTTATAATATTTATTTTTGGTTAAATATAACAATATATAGAATATGATAAAATTTAATAAATTGCCTTAATTTTACATTTAATTTTCCCAGCAAATTATATAATTCCCATGAAAAAAATCATAATTACAATGCTCTACCTTTCAAAACTTAATTTACTCCATATGTAAAATCTAAAATAATAATAATAATAATATTTTTATATTATCATCCCCAACTCCACCACTCCTTCGACGCCGGCCGCCAAACCGGAGAACAAAACCGCCTCTTTGTCCCGTTCCTCGAGCCCGATCTCCGTCCTCCTCCCCACCACCTCCTCCTCCTCTTCATCCTCCTCCTCCTCCAACTCCATCACCGACATCAGCCCACCGCCACCCCCTCCCGCCTCCGTCCCGGGCCGAGCCCGAACCAAACGCCCCCGTCTCCCATCCTTCTCCGCTCGCACCTTCATCCCCCCTTCATCGAATACCCCCATTTCTTCCCCTGCTGCAACCAAGAAGATGAAGAGGGATCTGGACTCCGTTCCATCAATGAGGAAATGTTCCCACTGCGATATACAGAAAACGCCCCAGTGGCGGGCGGGCCCGATGGGACCCAAAACGCTCTGTAACGCCTGCGGCGTACGGTACAAGTCGGGCCGACTGTTTCCGGAGTACCGGCCCGCGGCGAGCCCGACTTTTGTGCCGGCCGTTCACTCTAATTCCCATAAGAAAGTCGTGGAGATGCGGCTCAGGTGTACGGAGATGGTGGGGAAGAGCGGCGGCCGTGAGATTCCCGTGGCGGCGAAGAACTGTGACCTGCTTGAGTATATCAGGAGGCGAGACTGATAGTGCCTGCAATTGCACTCAATAGATCGCCGGTTGAACGGGTCTCGACCCGGCGGGTCGGAGAAACCCGATCCTTGATGGTTGTTTTGGTGGAAAAAAATTTTATTTTGAATATTCTGATCAAAATCAATCACCTGAGTTTCAAACTTTTTAAATTTATTTTGAGATTAATATTACATCAGAAAGAATTTGTGTGAAGATATTTTGATAAAAAAAAAATAATCAGAATGAGCTTTAAAGCTCTTTGTTCTGTCTTGAGAAAATTAAATTTATTTCAAAACAGATCAAAGAGCTTTAAAATTTATTCTGATTAAAAATAAGATCAAAATATCTTGATCTCATTTTTTTTCTATTACATTTATCTTAAAATAAATTTAAAATTTTCGAAGCTCATTTTCATCAAAATCTTGATCAAATATTCTATTATTTTGCGCTTCTCTTGATAATTTCTCTTGATAATTGTATTTTTTTTTTTCTAGTTTTGTACAGAGAAGCAGGAGGGAGAAGAGAGAAAAAGATCTAATATTTAGGAAGAAAAAGGTAGATTTATAAGGGAAAAATGATCCTTACTATTCAATTTAAATTTAATTTAGGATATAATATTTTTTTTTGAAGTTGCAAGGAAATTATTTTTTTATATAAAAATAATAATTTTCATTATTGATGAAACATCTTGCAGCTTTAAAAAAACATTTTATATTTCAAAATTAAATTTAAATAAGAATATCAAAAATACAATGGGGTTATTTTTTTCCCTTATTGATTAGATATGAAGGGATAGCATATTAAAAGGAAAAGGAGAATCAATGGGTGGGGGCTTCAGTTAGGTAAAATGAAGCTTGTATTCTTTTTGCAGATTGATTGATTGCTAGAAAATGGATTGAACTATTTGATTAATTTTCTTATTTTGCATTATTTTGTGTACCTTCTCTTCCATTTTTCTCCTTAATAATTACTAACTTTAATACTTTATTGTTGGAGAATCAATGGTTTAAAGCAAAATAGATAAATTTTTATATATTTTCATATTTAACATTTATTGATAAAATATTTAAAAATTGATATTATTGATTTTTTTATGTGATTTAAGATTTTAAGGGTTATAGAAATAAAATAAAAATAAAAATTTTAGATATGTAAATACATAATTAAAAGATTGCAAATTGGAAAGTTATTAGGTGATTTGAGAAAAATATTCTCTTAGTTGATAGCCTATGCTCCCAACTAATAGGTCAAGGTGAGCTAGATCATATTTAATATTTATTGATAAAATATTTAAAAATTAGTATTACTGAGTTTTTATGTGATTTAAAAGAAATAAAATTAAAATAAAAATTTTAGATATGTAAATACATAAGGGATTTTTATATACATAACACTTTAAAGTTTCGTATTTACTCATTTAACACTTAGGCAGGTATGTTTACCCGGTGTCCACACCTGGTTACGCTCGCGGCGTTGCCGCAGGCATGGCGCCCAAAGCACATCTCGCCGTTTATAAAGGCTGTTGGGCCGCTGGTTGCTTTGATTATGACATCCTCGCCGCCTTTGATGCGGCCGTCGCTGACGGCGTCAATGTCATCTCCCTTAGCGTTGGCGGCGTTGTCGTACCTTACTACCTTGACGCCATCGTCGTTGGCTCCTTCGCTTCGGTGGAGGCTGGGATATTCGTCTCGAAAAAATGGAGAAGACGAAGATCAAATCTGCTCTCGCGACGAAGATGCGACCAGTCTGCTAGTTAAGATAACGGAGTGGTAATTTAGATTAAATGAGGCGTATTTGAGTGGTAAGTATGTAAATAGTGTACTTTGGATGTTAGATAAGTAAATATAATAGTTTGAAGTGTTATGTATGTAAAAATCACTTTATAATTAAAATATTGCAAATTGGAAAATTATTAGGTGAATTAAGAAAAATATTTTGATGAATTCAAATGTTTAGATTAATTAAATTTTACATAATTTGATGCTATATTATGAAAATTTAAAAGATTGTTATGAAAAATGTCAGAAATAATTAATTATTTCTTACATTTTTTTATTTTTCAGTTGGATGAAAATTCGTGGATTGTTTCTGCTTGCAAATTAACTAAATTAAAAGGTTTGAAGTGGAAAAGGATTCTCCAATTATTGATATCGTGCTGATTGGATATATAGCATGACTTTTGGATCTGCCGCAAATTTCGGAATTAAGAATAAGCTAATTTTAAAGAAAATTTAAATATCAAAATATAAATTTAATTGCTTCTGAAACCTAAATTTTGTTTTTAAGGAATTTATAGTGAAGCCAATGAGTTTCAATGAGAGGAAGCCAACAATGTCATGAAAAGTTTGGAAGGTTTTTAAGGGCATTTGATCTCTTAAATGCTCTTTAAATTTTGTGTGTTTATAATCAAAATAAGCATTTTGATAAGACAAATCTGACGAGCCTAAAATCGATCAATTCTAAACTCGTTAAGATGCTATGATGTTCAAAGAAAAAAAATATATCAAATGAGTAATTGGGGTAACTTAAGATATTTTCGATGATTAAGTATTTTGATTCTTGGTAGGCTATATTTTTACACATTCAACGAAGGGTCTTTGGTTGAGAGAATGTCTATACTTGGGAAGTTGTAAAGATCTATCAATCACGGCCTGACACTAATTGTCAACACTACTAGGTGTCGAAAGTAAAAAAATGCCCATGGCCCTTGACACTACCACCAAATATTATTTGTCCATGAATGACAACACCCATTATCACGGCAAATTATTGCATCCGGTCACCTGACAGAGAGATCCGAACGGATCTCTCTCTATCTACAGTAAAAGCGCAGGTACTGTAGCATACATGCGCTTTACTGTAAACAGAGATAGATCCGAACGGATATCTCTATCAGGTGACCGGATGCAATAATTTGCCCATTATCACACCACCAAAACCTTCTTTATATATTAATACGAATACTAGTCATCTTCATCGTTTAACGTTAGTCAACTATTGATGTCCAACACAGACCTTCTAGGTTATTCAATCTCCCAGGCTATAAAAAGAAAGACCTAATCAAACCTTTAGACATTGACTTACCTATGACATTCCTTATCAATTGTGACCCAATACATATCAAAAAGTAATGTTCGATGCTTGTAAGCCACATATGTCTGAAGCAACCCTTTTCAATTGTTTTCCCACCTAGATGGAGACTAATTGTCTTACAATATCAATCATTGCATGAAATCCGATGTTTATTATCGATCGTAACTTACCACATATCAAGGAATTGCATCAAACATCAATCAGTCATAATAGATGTCCGCACAAGCTTTCTCAATCCTTCAATCTCCCATCTTATAAGAAGAACAATTGAGCTGGACCAGCATGCACACTCTACATTTGTTATCAACAGAAAACTAACATAAATTTTTCTTGATCATTTAATCTCCCCTCTATAGGGATAAAGATCAAACTAGATCGCTCGAAGTCAACCAATCTTTGACATTCCTAATCAATTTCCACCAACTATATACCAAAGAATGACTTCTAATGTACTTTAGCCCCCAACATATCATACACGCCTTTCTAATTGTCTGGTCTCATCTTACAAGGATAATGAACATTGCAACTCTACATGCAACAAAGATATTTTTAGCTAAGATACATGTTGATAGAAGGGAGTGTGCCTAATTCAAGTTCAAACACGATCCTTCTATGCAGATCAATAGGAGTCGACAGGATTCGAACCTTCAAATAAATACATGATTGTGGTGACCGGTGTATTTATTTTAATACATTCATATTAGACCTTCAAGTTCTATAATCAACTCACTAATAAAGGCATAAAGCCTACGAAACCTGATTCTCCTTAGCAGATAAATAGGAGTAGACAGGGTTCGAATCATCGAATAAATATGCGGTCACGAAGTTGACCAAGATATTTATTTTATACATTCATATTAGGCCTTCAAAACCTTTAACAAAGAAAATTCACTAATGAATGTATGAAGCATGTGAAATCCGATCCTCTATCGAGCAATAGACAGAGTCGACAAGGTCCAATCAATGAAATTCCCAAGTGACCTTAAAGTCACTCCAATGATGGTTGTATTGAATGAATATCTCAACCGGATGGGTTAATTCACAAACACTTTCAGATGTCTCCCAAATATCCAAATGTCCATAAAATCCAAAAATCCAAAAGTTCCAAAATTCCAGATATTTAAACATTGAAATAATCCATCAAACCGCTTAAAGCAAAATCCATCCACCCTCCACGACAGTTTGTCGGGGAGGACAAATTGAAAAATTATTTCAGCTTACAAAGAGCTAATGTCTAGTCGAGAATATCACTATGATCCATTCTCAAACAATCTCCTGCCAATAAGGACGTGGTACGTGTCATTTAACCGGCAATTTGCCGCCAAATGGCATCGCAGGATAAACGGTTATGACCCGGGCCCTCTAAACCGAGTTGTTTTGCCACCAAATGGCACCACGAAATACCGATTATGGCCCGAGCCAATACGCTCCTTAGTGGCATCAAATCCTTGAGATATGAATCAATATGATATAATCGATAGGGCACAAAGCCTTCTATTAGCTAAGGTGGATTCAAATTTATCCAATTAGAAAAATATTCACTCTAGGTCTACAAGGTACCCTTGGATGAAGCAACCCATGGCTGCCGACAAGGATCCTTCTGTCATGTTGGGTCGACTACCTCCTTTAACTAAGTAGACCAGGACCACGATGGCTCGAGACGACGGAACCATGGGATCTTGATCAGGACTATCATTCATTCCCCCACTATCCACTTTAAGTACAAGATGGTGCAATTTTCAATTTTAAATACCAAATTTTCCAAATATCTAAACACATGTTGCTACTATATGTCAGATAACACATATTCTTACGCATCTCATTAACGACTAGCCTTAATTGAAAGTTCTCTCTCGTTACTGGGAGGGGTAATTAATTATAGGGGTTTGTGCCTATAGGAAACCAGAACTCAGATTATAAAGTCCTCACAAAATGAGGGTGAAATCCCTGGTTAGTATCTTATCTACAAACCCATCAGCATTACAAAATTTACCTTGGAACTTAATCCGTTAAAACTCCCCCGAAGAAGAAAATCATACAAGCTGGGCAGAGGCCGGGGGTCAAATTTTCAGAGCCCACAGATGCCAAAAAATCAATCAATCACGTACATGGCGGATCAACTGATTCCGGTTGGATCGCCGCTGATGATTGGGCTTCAGTCTTCGATTTAGCAGAGTTGAAGACCTCAGTTGCGAGATCACCAGAGAACGAAAAACCCTCAACAAGCAGATGAAATAAGATGCCGAAAACATGCTTAGAGTTAAGGATAGTAACCAAGAAATCACTTAACATTAGTCAACTATTGATGTCCAGCACAGACCTTCTAGGTTATTCAATCTCCCATACTATAAAAAGAAAGACCTAATCAAACCTTTAGACATTGGCTTACCTCTGATATTCCTTATAAATCATGACCCAATACATATGTTCGATGCTTATAAGCCACATATGTCTAAAGCAACCCTTCTCAATTGTTCTTCCACTTCAATGGAGATCGATTATGTGACAATATAAATCATTGCACGACCTCCGACGTTTCTTATCGATCATAACTTACCACATACCAAGAAACTGCATCAAACATCAATCAGCCATAGATGTCCACACAAGCGTTCTCAATCCTTCAATCTCCCCCATCATATAAGAAGACCAATTGAGCTCAATCGATCGAAGTCAACCAATCTTTGACATTCCTTATTAATAGCCACCAACTATATACCAAAGAATGACTTCTAATGTACTTTATCCACCAACATATAATACAAGTCTTTCTAATTGTCTAGTCTCATCTTATAAGGATAGTGAACATTGCAACTCTACATGCAACAAAAATACTTTAACTAGGATACATGTTCATAGAAGGGACTGTGCATAATAATATTTTATTGAGATAAGAGTCACTCAATCATTATTAAAATAGCACTTTTTTTTAAGGGGGCAATGGATAAAGACAATATTTATCATCCTTAGAAAAAAAAAATTCTAGTTAAGGGGTAATATATATATATATATATATATATATAAGTCCTACATTTCTAAAATGCCAGCATTACAGTTTACTATATCTTATCAAAATGCTTTATATTTTCAAGACAAACAACCTCTATGGGAATACAAATATCAACAAAAAATAAATAAAAATGTGCACTTTGATCCATTTTCATAACAATGTAAAGCCCAAAATACTGCAGAATATGCTCATAAAATGTGCCCTTTGATATATCAACATACATAGAGAGTTCTGTTCTGCTTTAATCTAGATGAGGCTCACAGCTCCTACTTCATTTTTTACATTCACTTATATCTGACAAAACTTCACTTATATATACCATCATATGTAGATACAAGAAGCTCAGCTTTGTCAATCAAAGAATGATGAAATGTAATCGGAAAGTGGTATCTACACAGTTTAGTGCAGCACCGGCTGCTGTAAATTTTCATTATTTTTTATTGAAGATATATTTTTATGTAATGGTGAATAGGACGAGGTGTGTAAATCTGCAAAAACCCAAAGCCATCTGACCTGAGTTGAGCATTCTGTAACCGGTTAATTTGTCACCTCTTTAATGCTTCCAAGGAGTTATTGAAACTGCTTTAGAAGCATCCAGATGATTTAAGCGGCAGGTTCCAAGCAGAAACTCTGGAAGCTCTTCTTCAGTATTGCCCTGATGTCACAAAGGGAAGAAAAGAACAAGGCACTGTATGGTTAGATTTCTCCTTTTTCAAGCAATTTTTGATAAAGCTGGTCAATTTTTTAACCAACAAGGCAGTGCCTGTTCTCTCCTGCCGTATAGTAAAAAACCACAATCAAATAGGCACTAAGAAAGTTGCATTCTTGCTCTCAAAAAGCTTTATGATTTCGTTTGGGACAACTTTCATGCTGCTTCCTAGAAAGGCTTTTTAGTATAAAATTTTCTAATTCAAGAAATTTTTGTACTAAAAAACTGTTTTAGAAAGCAACATAAAAGCTATCCCAAACGAAGCCTTAGACACGCATAAGCTGTTTCTGCTGTCCTAAATAGCATAATCAGACGATAAAATAAGCATAATGGAGCTCAAATGTTACAAATACATACATAATCTTAGGCTCATTTGTTTGCTTGAAGTAGGAAAACAATTTTTGAAAAACATTTGAGTTTATTGGAATTCTATCAACTTGTTTTATGTAGAGTAAGAAATGAATATTTGGTTTAAACTCTAAAAATACTTTTAAAATCTTACAAAATAGTATTTGCAGATCTATTGGCAAAAGGAAATATCTATAAACCAAATGGAAGAATGAACAGAATACACGTATTGAAAAATGAAAGCTATGAAGCATTGGCCATATACTTGTATGGTTACAACTTACTTGTATCAGGAATGCCATCTCTATAACAAGATTGGTCAGGTAACCAAGAACAAGAGTAATAACGCCTCTGGCTACTGTTGATGAACCAACATCGACTCCAATCTGAAAATCAACATAAATTCAAGACACTGGCCAGGTAATTATTAGATTAACTAATAACTGACAAAGATCACAACGGTCTATGGAAGACATGCGCATAAACTAAATTAGAAAATGAATATCCTCCTGCAAAACCCACAATGTATTGGTCTTGGCGCCATAACTTGAAATATGCAGTAGAACACTTTGATCCGAAATTGGGTGTCTGAAAGCCTTTTGGAACCAGTAGGAATTCGTCTAAGACAAGAAAATTAGGTTTCCTTTGAATTATTTGAAGGAAATGAGGTGTTCCTTACTGATTTTTCATCAAAAAATAATAAGCGTGGCAACATTGACAGTTTCGAATGAATTCCACACCTAAATTTGTTGACTATGGAAAATACTGCAGAGTTTGTGTTAGGCCGGCCTAAGAGGGGCCGGCTGTTCCTATTGAACCAATCCCTAGTGAATCGGTTTTCTACTACAGCCGCCGGCCCAGGGAAGGGAGAGAGAAGGGGCCGGCTGCTCCTATGGGGCCCACACCTTGATTAAAAATTACTTCAGAGGTAAATATTTGAATTAGGGGCTATTTAGGGAATTTGTATTTCTCCTTTGACTTTAATTAGTTGCTAAGACTAGAATTAGGATTTGATCTTGAATTTGAATTTGAAATTTGAGATCTTCCTTGTGCTTGAGCTCTAGTCGCTTGGCTAGGGATCTGGAGAGTCGTTTCTTCCTCTTGAATTGAAGAAACTAGTATTATTTGTTGTTTTTCTTTGTTTGCTAGTGAAATCCATCATTTTTTTTCAGATTTCTACAGTTTTTCTCAAGTTGCTGCAGTCCGATTGCTGTTTTTCCAGATTTTCTGTTGGAGGTGACTATTTCCTATCAGTTTGCTTGCTGTCCTGCACCATGAATTGCTATAAACACCAAATATTGGCTGAAAAATGTAGGAATATAGTTGGACTACAAGCCAGCGGCTGGAGGAGTTTTTCGGGTGTCTTGAGGCTGCAGCAGAGGCAAGAAGGTGCTGTATAAGAAGCAGGAGGCTGGAGGCGGCTTTTGATGGCCTAGTTGGAGCCAGTGGATAGGATGGGAAAGAGAAACCTAGGAAAGGATCATGGGAATTTTTGGATGCTTTTCATTGTAGGCATTGTCTATTTATAGTCATAACGAAACAAGAAATAATTCAAATCTTCCCTACGGTAACTCCATAACATACTACTATTTAAAATTCAAATTATAAACTTATCCAAAATAAAATTCAAATTCAAATTATAAGCTTTCATACTATGCATAGCAAGTAATTGCATAGCAATACTGATGTGTTATATGAATTAGAGAACATAAAAACTTAGGACATAATGGCACTCATCAGATCTCTACGTTGAGTGATCAATTATATGAACATGAGGAGCTTTAAAGGTGAAATGTAAATGAACAAAAGGACTGCAAGGGGTTGGAGATGCATGTTTTGAAGTGTCTTCTAAAAGTTCCTCTAATGCCCATCAAATCAATTCTTGTAATACTCAATTACATATAATTTCAAGATCAATAAACACCAAATAAATATCCTTTCAATGTTCTCGATATTTCTCAATTAATAACAACAGAAAAAAAAACTTCATAGATATTCCTAACATAAAACCAATTTGATTCTCTAACATCAACATAATATTTTAAGAATATTATCCTCCCTCGCTTTCATAACTTTATGAAAGTTCATAAATTTGATTTCCCATAAAAAAAAAAGATTTCCCCATAATTGTCATAATCATAAACATCTCTCTTATTTTTCAAAGAATGGTGCCACTACATTCTTCACTCTTTACCCATTATCTTGGCCTTCAAGAATTCACAAAAAGAATAATAAATCGAACTACTCTCGTATCTTTAATTCTCTAATCCCCTAAAACTAAAATTTGTTTGTATGCATCTTTTCCAAAGCAAATTAATCTCATGCTTCTGTGGCATAAACTACAATAAAATTCATAATTATATCCATTTTTGCTCATTAAAGAACTTTTCCTTAAAACTTTTATTTAATAACTTCTTAGAATAGCATTCTTAACATTTTTTAATATCAACATCAACTAAAATGAGAATATGTTCTATTTCAAAACATCTAACATGATTAAAGCTGTAAATTCTCTTATTTTTCCTTCGTTATCTTGTCTCTTTTCCTCCTTTAACAACCAACCTACTAAACAAATCACTTGGGTTGTTTATTTGGCTTTGATCATTAGGTTTGTAGCTGTAGCTTTACTAAAGACTTTTACAAAACTTTTAGCTTCCTTATCCTCGTTACATTTCACACTACTTCCTCACTTTACAGCTAATCCTTTAGATATTTATAATCTATTTCTAGGCACTTGAAAACTTCTATGACAATCTTCATACTACAACTAGTCAATGTAACCAACATCAAATTTAACTCAATTGTATAATTAAAACTTATTTTTCTCTACTTAGAGGATTAACAACTTCTCAAATTGCAACATTTTATTCTAAAATATGCATATAAATTTTGCAAAATGATGTTTGACTGTCTAGACAAGACAACTCTCGTAGAAATTCAATGCCTGTTAAAAAATTATTTTCTTTTAACATTTCAAGGACATGAATTTATAATACAGATAATTGTTCAATTAGTTACTAAAACACACTTTTTTAAATAAATGGATAATAAGAATAAAGTTAGTTTCCCATAAAATAATTGTTAAATAGTATAGTACATATAATCACTTTTTTTTAGTACTTCAGAGTTTTTGGGTAACATACTTTACAGAAACAATGCTTTGGTCTACCATCTACTGTGGATTAGGATCAGAGGTTAGGAAACTAGATTTTGCAAGTAAAACCTGTGATGAACCAATATAATGCCAGTAAAACATAGGGGTGTCAATTTTGGGTCACAGGTCGGGTTCGGGTCGAATTCGAAACTGACCTGACAATATTCAGGTCAACTCGAACCCAACCCGTTTCGGCATTCGGGACAGTTTTTCAGACCCGAACCCGACCTGCTTCGGGTCTGGATCAAACCAACACGACCCGAATGACCCGAGACGGAGCAAAAAATGATAGTTTTCGGGTCAAAATGGATCAATCTCTGATTTTCGGGTCAAAACGGGTTTCCAAATCAAAAAAAAGGTTTTCGGGTAAAAAACGGGTCAATTTCGGGTTACTGGGTCAACCCGAACTCGACCCAATTTTTGAAACGGGTTGATTTGCTAAACCCGAACCCGACCCGTTTCGGGTCCGGGTTGAACCTAAGTCTTCTATCATCCTAAGATGAATGCAAAGTTTCCTTCATCAAACATAAGACTAGTTTCTTGGAGAAGGCCTATAACATATTCTTTTGAGAGAGATGTTTCCCTTGCTCTAGTCAGATTTTCGTGTCGTGTTCAATATTGACACCCCTAGTAAAACATGCTACATGAAACATGGACACTTCCATAAAGCTGTTATTCAATGGCTTGGGTGTCGAAACTCCAAGACACATCTAGACATAGTGATGCCATTTGAAATCTATCATCTTCCATAAGATTGATGATATCTGATTAGATATAATTTTTTCATGTATTCACATTCCAGATTAATTAATAATTAGGCAATTCTTTTATGTTAACTCTTATTCACATGACAAGTATCAATTTATGATGTTTTAAGGGCAGATTAAATTTTTAGTTGTTAGGCTATTTCTATAAATAGCCACTAATTTTGTGTAAGAAAATATGTTATAGAGATTTGTAGATAAAATTGTTGTGGCCCATATTATGAGTACCTAATCTTCTGTTACGAGGATTCAACATTTCATTTTAAATTTAAAATCTACAATTCAAGAACTCACTATTTTCCTATAGTTTCTCCTTTTATTTATTTCATTGTTCTATTGAATCTACAATTCCACTACCTATATCGCATCAATTTTGTATCAAATAAATTTCATGTTATTTTTGTACAAATTTCATGAAATCCTTACCATTTTGCCCTCAATTACAACAATTTCCAGCACTTGTCCTCTCATCCCACAAACATAACGACGAAATTCAACTTTCCATATCCCTCTAGTCTCCCCACTATGGATCCCTATCTCCTCATGAGAAAAAAGAATAAAAAATCCAAAATCCCTCTGACCACTATCTCCGTATGCCCCTCCTTTTTTTTTTCTTTTTCCACGTCATTTCTTGAATTCCCTCCATAAATTTCTCAACAATCAATTCAAATTTGAGTTTAAGTAATATTTTATATCAAAATCAAATTATGAACCAGCTCATTTCCTAAAAATTTTCAATAATATGAAATTAAAGACAAATTCACAGTAAATTCAATTTCTTAACTAATTCCTAAAATTTCTGTGCTAAATTAGCCACCTAATTCGATCCAAATTCATCATCATCATATTCTAATTTAACACTCTCTCATTAGGGGTGTCAATTCAGGTTTATGTGTCAGGTGCTTATTAACCCAAAAAAAGATCCGAGTAAATACAATCAGCTTGAATTTGACCTATTTATTTAAACCTATGATGCATCGACACAGACACGTCGACACATACACGACACCACACGGACACGTGACACGGCATTTTTAAAAATATAGGACACGGGTGCGGCGTGGACACGGCATAATAAATTTTTAATATAATATATAAAAATTAAGGTGACATTATATTAAAAATGACAAGCAATAATAAATCAATTTCATGATAACTTGTTGAATAAATGAGTATGTGCTCCAATTTCTCTCACAACAAGAAGAGGATGATACTTGAAGTTATGCTTGTTTTTAAAGTTTGTAAGTTATTTGTATGGAAAGACACCGAGCGGTACCGAGCATGTATCGAGCGGTACCGAGCATGTACCTAGCGGTACCGAGCATGTACCTAGCGGTACTGATCATGTACTGAGCGGAATCGAGCTTGTACCAAGCGGTACCGAGCATGTACTGAACTGTACCTATCGATACCTAGCGATACCTAGCGGTACCGAGCATGTACATTAGCTTTTTTTCTTATAAGTTTCAAAAAAGAACAATTAATATTTCAGGCATCAAGAGTCAGGCGTCGATACCATTTATCAGTCACCGAGAAAGGAGATGAAAATATCTTCACCGCTAAAAAGAAATGAAAATGAGAATATTCGATGATTGAGAATTAAGTGCGGACGTTGATTTGGTGTTGTGGATAGGAAATAAGAAATTTAGTTTAAATTCCGCAAAATACAAGAAATTATATTTTTAAAAATTCATAAAATATTTAAGATATGTGTGTCCAATTTGCATTTAATATTTTTTAATCGAACATATTTTTGGTGTGTCCGACACGTGTCGAAGGAGTGTCGGACGAGTGTCGTGTCGGACATGGTGTCGAACACTGCACGCCTCTTTGAGGAGAAGTGTCGGTGCATCATAGATTTAAAAGGTCCAAAATATCAAACCCAAACATGACCCAACATCACATAAAAAAACATTTAACTTGTGCGGGTTAGCTTCAACTCGACAAAAATAAACATGATAACTCGATTTGGACAAAACAACAAAAATTATAATTTTACGAGTTTATCATAAAAATGCATTTAATAGCTAAAACATTATTTTTTTGGTTGACCTGAACCGAATATAATATGACCCAAAACTGACATGATTGATTTTCGAGTCACTTATGCTGACACGAACCCGACACAAACATTAAATGAGCTAACCCAAACATGGATTTTAGTTTCAGGTTCAAGTTGGGTTTTCATCTCAGGTCCAATATTGAACCAAGTCCTTCTAATTTATACTGGACAAGAGGTTTGTTTGTAAAAGGGGAAATAGAGAGAAAAGGTGATGACGACATCCATCGGAGGTTTCGACGTACTTACCATTGGCAGAATCGTAGATTGACGACTATGATTCATAGTCTCTATTTATAATGTTTTAGTGCATTTCTTTTATTTATTTTCCGGTTTTCCACTTGTACCCTTATGAGGGATTTGTGTCAAGTTGTAGCCTAAGGTCATTTGTGTCTTTTACATTTTTTCATGCTTTGGTGGTCTATATATTAAGGCTTAGTCATTGTATTAGTCTCTAATGATGATTTTGATGAATGAAATTCTAATTTGCTTCTTGTTGATCTCTTTGTGAGTTCCTGAGAGTGGTGAAGCCTAGGAGAGGCCGACGAAATACCCAACAGCTTCCCGCGGGTGAATTCTTGGTTCTTTTATTTTAGTCTTCATCTTCCTCTTCCCTTCTCCCCCTATACCGCTCGCAATCCCCTTCCTATCCCCCCAAACTGACGGCCTCAACCCCTCCCCTTGATTCCCCATTACCCGCTACCCCTCTACCTAACAAGCCACTGACCATTTCAATAACACGGCGTCCGGCCTCCACCTCATCACCCCTTTCCCACCCATGCCTAACCCGCCGGCCACCTTGTCCCAAATTTTTAAAATTCAAAAATCAAAATCCAAATGCCTTCATTTACTTTCCTAAATTAGATCCTAGTTCATTAGGAAAGTTTCCTATTGAGAATTCAAATAAATATTTGAATTCACATACTTTCCTTTTGCTAGAAACTAATTTAGGAAACCTCCTCATTGAATCAAATTTGAAATTAAATTTAGATTTGATTTTATTCATTATTTATTCCTTGGGAAGGGCCACACACTTGAAATAAAACACCCATCTCCTCCCTATATGGCCGGCCACTTACTAAACATTTATTCTCTCCCACTTAAATTCCAATCACCATTAATTCCCCACTAATACCCCATTAAACCGCTGGCTCCTTATTACTCCTTTTGGATAATTTTGAAATTCAAATTTAATCCCTCTCCCTCCCTTAGTGAAATCTGAATTTAATTTCAGATTTACTAAATCCCTCTCTCCACCTTGCTAACCCAACCATAGCCACCCCTCTCCTTGCCCGCCAACTCCCCTCTCACCGACGCCCTCTCCACTTCTCCCAACCGGCAGCTCCACCAAAGAACACCACTCGGATATTTTCATGTCCATGTATGGCAGATCCAGAAGTTGATCACGGATTTGTCTTCAATTCTCAAGGGGAAATTGACGTCATCCAATCGCCCTTCTTCGACCTCGGATTTGGATCCGAAGGCACCGTTGAGGAATATGTGGATTGTATTCTCTTCCATTTGGCAGACATCATCGACGAACAACGACCTACAGGAGAGTGGAAGATCACCGGACGACCGCCCGTCTCTCCAACTCCGGCCAAATTCCCGTAGACCAGATCCGCCGGCATCCTCTGTCTTTCAATGGCATCACTCAGATTGCTGACATTCCTCCTCCGCTAACCCTACTTCCAACGAGTGATTGAGAGGGAAAATTTAAGGTGAAAACTCGATTTGTTAAGTGATGGATTATCGTTAACTGCATATTTGTTTTACTATTGTCTTGTTATTATATCGGACCTGTTAATCTAGCATGTAATCGCATACTTGAAGCAAGTTGATAACCACAAAAATTGAAAGTCTTAACTTAAGTGAAACAATAATCCTATAATTTTATTACTAAACAAGTTTCTTATTAAAATCTTGCAATTTCATTGTTTGTTTCACATCAAAAGGAAATTAGAAAAAAGAAAAAGAAGAGAGAAAGAATGAAGATAATGCAAAGAAAGTGTTCTTTTTAATCTTCAAGATGATGATATTTCTCAAGAAATATATATATCACATTTACTCTAAGACTGCATAAAAATTGGAAGTTCATCATGTTCTGCAATAAAGTGTAGCTTATATAGGTCAAAGAGTGTTTCTATTGCTTCCTCGACGCATTTGTTTAGCATATGAAAAATACAAAAAGATGAAGATATCATATACCTTCAAGAAAATACCTACTTCTTCTAAAGAAGACATTGTTGCTCCTTCAACCTATTAGAAAGACTTCATTTTCACTCTCTCGAATAGAGTTTTTTCCACTCCATGGGTATTGATGTAATATGTCGTGTCATTCGATTGATAATGCATGGTCTAATAGATAAGATTTCATTATGAATTTATTTTAAAATTTATTCGTAAAATAGAAAATTTTTATATTACTTCTCATTTAATGAGGCTTATCATGTCATAAGCTTTGTATTAATTTGAACTTTTAGTCATGAAGTTATTCCCATAAATAGACCCATATCCTCCTCTATTAAAAAATTTATGCTATGAAGAGTTCAATGAAAAATTACTACTTCTCATATGCACCCTAATTTCTTGATGAGGACATCGTCAGCAATTTCGACACATGTACCATCAGGAGACGCCGGAGATCGACAGCCACGATCATGAGTTTTATTTTGAGTCATTTTATTTAGTAGTTTATTTTATTTATCAGTTTCTCCGCTTTTGCCCTTATGGGTATTTGGTCGCTATTGTAGCCCAAGGGGTATTTTAGTCTTTTGTTTTCTTTGTCATTTTGAGGCCTATATATATGGCCATTTTCTTATGTAAGGAGAATGGATGAATGAAAGTTTTCTACTCTCATGTTCTCTTTGTGAGTGCTTGAAGATCTCTTGGTGAGTTCTTTATTTTGTGATCACTTTGTGAGTTCTACAACTTTCTAGTTCTCTTAGTGAGTGCTCGGAAGAGAACCGGTAGATCTCTTTGTGAGTTCTATTGGTTGACGGATTAAAGATCTTTTGTTCAAATTATTTTATTTTCTTCTTCCACCTACCTCCCTTCCACCACAAGAAAATCCCATCTAAAAAAAAAAAAGAAAACCACCCTAGCCCTCTTGCCGCCGCCCCCACCCCCTTGGATTTCAGCCACCGGCCACCCTCACAAATCCGGCCGCCCACCTTGCCGATGGCCTTCTTCCACCCGGCCAACCCCTCTCTCTATCAATTTCAAATTTGAAATTTGGAATTCAAATTTTAAATTATTTCCTAATTTGGAATTCCAAATTAGGAACTTATCCAATTTCAAATTAATTTAATTTGGAGTTTTTTTTTAAATCCTATTTCCACATCAGCAAGCCAATTTGGAAACCCCTTCCTCCCTCTCCAAACTCCTCCCCATCTCCTTGATGCCGCCGGCCCCCTTCATTGGGCTTCCCATTAATTGCCCAATTAATCCCCCTCCCTATTTTGAAATTCAAACTTTAATTTCAAAATAATTCCCTCCAATCTCACTTAAAACTGAAATTCATTTCAGTTTTCCCAAACCCTAGCCCCTCATTGATGCCGCCGACCCCCTATTGGCTCTCTCCATTGAATGAGCAATAATCCTCTTCTTTAATTTGGGAATTCAAAATTAGATCTCTAATATTTTCCCTCCCAAATCTCTTAAACTGAAATTAATTTCAGCTTTCTAAAACAAACCACATCCCTCTCCCTCTTTGTATTAATTTGAACTTTTAGTCATGAAGTTATTCCCATAAATAGACCCATATCCTCCTCTATTAAAAAAATTTATGCTATGAAGAGTTCAATGAAAAATTACTATTTCTCATATGCACCCTAATTTCTACTTTGACTATTTAGCACTTAAAATAGTTAGACATCTACTTAATTTTATGTCTTAACTAGTGTCACTTCTTTAGTATTCTTCTTTAGAGGAAAATTCATTGCCAGAGGACACTTCCTTCAACATAGCTTTCCCCAGTCATGGTATGCTTACTTATCAGGCTTCAGACTTGCCTATTTAATGCAATTAATAGTTTTTTTTCTGCTTGATATAATCCAATGACCAAAAGGATCATATAATTTAGGCAAAATCTACTTGTACAATTCTATTTATCTTGAATAACATCATACAAAATCCACAACTTACTAGTGCAAGCTTTTCTAAGATCTTTCCCATCCCTTCCATAGCCCAAATTCAGGTAGAAGATTATTACTTAACTAGTATGCATAATCCAAACTTTTAACGACATTAAGGATATTGTGATTTAAAGAACTGTTCTTACCTCCAAGTAATTTTTCCCGCCAAAGTAATTTACTTCCAATGCTTGACCAATCAAGCATGCTTTTTTTCCCACACTTTGCTTCACTATCCAAGAGCCCTATAAGCATAATGGATATATAAGAAATAGAGCATATGTGAATGAGACAATAACAATGTAGATTGCCTAGATTTCCATGAACCAACGGCCCAAAGACAATAATAAGATAACGGGCAAATTCATACCTTAGATATATAAGGGATGAGCTTAAACCTTGAATTCCTAAAAGCATCATCCCCTCTAACAAAGCGCTCTAACAATGGCACTCTTTCAAGAGGGGTATCCATCAGATAATACAAACCAAGAGAGTATGTCGTTGAACCTGGAACCTGCATGCAAAATTAGAAAGAGAAAATTACAAATTAAATGGATAATATTCCAAATTTAGGCGAGAGATGAGCATCAATGCACCTGGATGTTAACAATGAAGAAAAATTCATTGCCACCTTGATCAGCATATTTCTGCAAAACCAAGAATTTGACTTACGATGCATTCAAATTGAAGTTTAGCACTCACTCGTAAGGAATAATAGTATGTTAGGCATGACAAACCTGCACAATGCCCCCAGGTCTGCCACCAAGATCATCTTCACGCTTATCAGATTTTAGCCAATCAGCAGCGACCATTTGCATCAAGGAACCATTGGCTTTGACCTTCGGAAATAGCCAGTAAAAAAAGAATATCAATCTCTCTTCTAAAGTAAAATGGAATTCACTGACCAACCATTTATGTGGATTTCTTATAGTCTAGTATTTAACTTTTACAACATTTATATCAGGAGGCAAGACAGGAACATCATTGCTAGCATGAAACAAATATAAATTGATAGTTATTTACATAACTTTCTATAAAGATAGCATGCTACTTTCCAATGTCTTCATCCATATTTTCCAACTATATGATGCCTCCCTTTCAATAACAGTCAGTTGCATTTATTACAAGACAGAAGTGAGAGAGATTATTCTATGTATCCTACATTCTATCACATGATTTATGAAGCATCCAGCACCATAGTCATGAAAGCAAAGGATGCCCAAGTGAGGAAAAAAATATTCCTTGTTCCAAAGAACATAGCAGGAATGAAAGAGATGCATCAATTATGTAATAAGTAACCTGATAAAGAGCTCAAGTTTATTGCTCTCCGATGCATGAATTAGTTTTATTGCATCCTTTACTTTGTGTTTAAGATATAAGTGTTTATTAATTAGAGTCACTCTATTTTCAATATTTTGAGTTGTTTATCTAGCATCACAGAATAATGGGCTTAATATTCCTTCAAGAACGTGCAGTTCGACGCATGAATCACAACATTTGAAAGAAAATTAAAAATGACAGTGGAAGGTGGGAGTCCCTATTTGGCTCCATGGTGAGGATGTATTTCCATTATGACAAGTTGAAGCACACCACTCCTGCTAGCTGTATATGGCGATGAGAATTTGTGAACTGATTTTCCCATCCTCGGATTCGCAGCTACTTAGGTTGCCAACCTGGCATTGGTTGATAGATCCCTTAACTTGTTACTTGACTACATTACTTGAAGTAGTTGTATAATTATTATATCTACAGACATGGTTCTCAGATTATGCACATATAACTTTAATGGATGAATTCATTTAAAGTTGGATGTTCTCATCATGGAATATAGCTGATAAGCATATTATTCAAGACATGTCCCTCCCTGCATCCAGTTCACAATGTTTTTTTCACATATTAGACAGATATTTTCTACTTAGAAAACATATTGTACTAAATTTTGTGTTTTCTCTCTATTTACTTCAATCTGACAATTCATTGGATAGAGGCGGCAGCTCTAGGGCACGGCAACGGATAGATGGGTTCAACAATCTTGGACGGTCGGAGTTGGGCTAGAAGAGGCGGCGGCTGATTGAACCGGAGCAGGAATCGGTCGGCGAAGTTGGGACTGGAGGTTGGAGGGTGCGGACAGTTGCGGCTAGGGCACGACAGGTGAGTACCGAATCCCTCTTTGTCTTCCTTCTTCTCATGTTTGTTTTTGAGAGCGTGAGAGTGCAAATGAGGTCGAGCACTGTGTCGTGAGAAGCGACAATTGCTCCGAGATCGTGTGATCGTGGGTTTACCGGCGGTTAGGGTCGTGGGTGAGTCGTTACAGGTCAACATGAGTGTCTGCTTCTTTCCATTTGGATATATATTAGTCTCTCAACTTATGTGTTTTCTTGAACCAATACACTTTGTTCTTAAGATTTTCTGTGGGTAGCTCAATGTAACTTTTTTTATCATAACACTTTCACTAATTAATAATAAAATTTTAATGACTGTAAAAATTAGCTTGTTGATATAATATGGGAAAATTGTTGAATTATTGAGGAGGAAGGGCTCGACTGTAGATAGTATTTTTATATTTTTTAGGAATGGAAAATTGGTTGATATTGAAGTGAGTTTGTCATTAAGTGTAGGATCTATATTCGGTTAAGTGCTTAATGCAAACAAAAAATAAGAGAATAATACAAATTTGTGTAAGTAAACTTGCAATTAAATGTAGTAAAATTTATAAAGAATTGATTGAGTATATTGCTAAGATCTACTGATTTCTACAGCAGTAATTGAGAGTGGAATTTAGTGAAGACATTTCTGTTAAAGGGGAATAATAAAGAATTGAAGGAAAGGAACGAATTGAGATAAAAAATTCTAGTTGTTTTATAATAGTTACGGTTCTTATAAATTTATAAGTAATAGTAGAAGTTTTAAAGAAGTGTATACCAATTGTTATTTTAGGATTCAACAGATATATGCAGAAAGAAGGTTTTGGGATAGTTTATCAAAGGAAAAGATTACGTGGTGTAGAATTGGAAGAAGCAGTTCATGAAATAGGTAAGTTAGACAATTTTAAATTATAAAAATAAATATTAGAATTTCTTGATACATATAATATCACTTGATTCATTTACAAGTTTAATTATGTTAATTTATTGCATATAAACATACATCTTTGTATGCATTCTTAAGCAACTACGTATCTATAGGAAAACTTGCAAGAGGAAATAAGATAAAGCATGCTTGTTAAAGACATTGCTAAGTTATGTTAAAGGTAAGTTGTGTAAATTATAATTTACAGATGCAAGAAATATTAATGCTAGATAGGTAAGATATCATTTGATTTAATTAAAGTGATAAATGCATTATAAAGATTCCAATAATAAAAATGAGTATACTCCAAGTTGTCAGTATGATCGACCACTTGCATATATGTATCATTAAAGTTTAACATAAGATTTTTTATGATTATTTTAATATCTTTCTAGTTGATAACAAATTGAAAAGAGCCAATTAAATTTCATGTTGCTAACACATCCTGGTATGTAAGTATAGTAAGAGACGGATTCTTATGGAATTTTATACATGGCCAGGCAATTATGAATTACTATGTTATGAAATATACTGAATATCAATTTAGTAAAATTTGACTATAAAATAATGTACAACTTACAATTACAGGTGAGGCAAAAGGGTCATCATGTATGACATTGTATTGTAAGTAGGGCAATAGGGATTCCAGAGATATGATATCGCATAACAGATGGGGCAAAAAGGACTCCTAATGAGGCAAAAGGGATATCTATATTGTTCAATGACAATAATGGCAGATTTACCTGGGCTCCATTGAACATGCTGAAAAATGTTTAGCCAAATATTTAAAATACTAATATGGATATTCAATATAAACTTCAAAGAAAGTAAATGTTAAAGTTAAATATTATTTTATGATATTTTATAAATAATGTCATGTTTGTATAATTTATGATTTCAATATTATGAATTTTATAATCATAAAATTTAAATGTTATTTAATTTGCATAACTTATTGAGCTTCATAGCTCACCAATTCTTTCCATAGTGATGTTGTTACAGGAAAATGATAAGAAAAGTTTGTTGCAGAATAATTTGCAAGTTATTTCATTTTATATGCTAGTGTTTAGCTTTATTTATAAGTTTACAGTTGAGGTATATAGAGAGTTCAGTTGTCTAATATTTTAAGATTGTATTAGTGGCTCTGTAAGTATTTGTTTAATATAATTTGAGTTATTAGATATTTTCATTTATGTAATAAATGTAATGGTGTTGGATGTTTTATTTGAATATTCAAATGATGAAAAGTATCATATGTTTATGATAAAAAATGTTATGCTTATTTGTGTGACACTATATACTACTAACAATAATGATAAGGGGTATTGTGAGATGTTCCAGAAATGAAAGGTAAAACTTGATGTAGAATAGGTTCAAATTTATTTCACTTTATGTTCTACAGTTTAACATTGTTTGCAAGTCTACATTTGAGATATGTAGATTGTTCAGTGTTATACTATTTTAGACTTTTTAGTGATTCTGTAAATATATGTTATAAATTTTGGATTAATTAGATGCTTCTGTTTATTATATAAATGAAATTATGGTTGGATGTTTTTATTTAAGTATGAATTTGATGAGGAATAATAAAAGTATAGTGAATTAATGTTATGTTTATTCTGTTGCAATCTACATTATGGGGTATTGTGGGATGTTACATTCATCTTTCCTTTCTATTTCAAGTAGGTCTTCACAAATTGAGAGCACTTCAAGTAATTCTTCCTATTTAAGCAATATGAATGTTGCATATTTTGGAGATCTCCTCTTCTTTAGTGCACCATAGAGTTCTCCATTTGGTCAAAGCTTTGGTAGAAATTTGCTTCAGACATTGCGGCGGTAAAGGATAGAGATGAAGGCTATATCAAGCAGGGCATCAATGAAGACTACGTTGGTTATAGATAGAATAACAACAAGAGAAGGCTGGAAATAAAAGGCACAACAATAGAAAAAACTCAGAATTCTGGCAACGACAATGAAGGTTCTGATACCATGTTAAATTCAGAGAATTAGAGAGGGAAAAAGCTTGATTTTATAGCACAAAATTATCCCTATTTAATACAAGATATCTTAATAAAGAAACAAATAATTACTGAATAATGCATAATTATCCTAATATAATCCTTCATAAATCAGCCACCCAAATATGGAAGGGGATCAGCGTGATTCAGGTGAATCTCCCATGAATTCCCATCCTGACTGTGGGATCAACTGTCAAGGGATGGTTGGAACTTAACAAAGATCGGCTTGATCAGGTAAGCCTCCCACGAATTCCCATCCTAGCCGTGATATCAAGTGTGAAGGGATGGTTGGAATTTAAACAAAAGGTCAACACTATCCATTCAACTACTCATCAATCCACCCATCTATTATTCTATCAATCTAGTTATCCATTCTTTAATACATCTATCCATCCATTGATCTGCTTGTAATCAATCCAACATCCATCAATTAATCTGTCCCATCATACATCCACCCCTCAATCAATTGACCCATCCATCAATCAACTCATTTATTGATCCATCCATCCATTGATCCCATCCATTTGTTCACCTGCCCGCCAATCACTGTTGACGCTACTCATCCCTTACTCACATCTATCCTGCTACTTTCACATTCCTGTTGTTTTTTACTAACCTTTTTACCCATCTATCTACTGGCCTTTCATCGATAACATTCCAAAAAAAAAAAATTGTCAACTTATTGATGTAGTCAAAAGTTTCAATTTTTTCCCTTAATGGGCATTTATTGTTGGGCTGAAATTTTACTTTTGGGCTTGGCCCATTTTCCCTTGGCTGATTAAGCATCATTTTGGTATTAGAGCGTCTAGGTTATCGTGTGTGTGTGTTTTTTTTAAATGGAAAGTCAAAACAAACAACAAATTAAAGGCAATGAAGAAGGTCATCTAACTATGCCTTGGATTCATGAGGACATGCTTCTAACAACAAAATGGATTCCACCTCGAGCAAATTTTTCTAATCCTCTACAAAATGAGCTTCTCAAGATTCAAAGACAACTGCATTTAAGTACCGAGAAATTTGAAGCTAAGAAGCTTCAAAACTCATGTCCAAATTTGAACGAGAAAAGGAGATGACCGAAAAGAAATACTCTACTTTGACTAAGTATTTAGATAAGGCGCAATTTACTCAAGTTGGAATTCCATAAACTATCTCATCAGGTGATGAGAATTCTCCACCAAGAGAGAATTGATGTAGGCAAAAGTTTCAGCTTTTTCCCTTAATGGGCATTTATTGTTGGGCATAAATTTTACTTTTGGGCTTTGGCCCATTTTCCCTTAGCTGATTTTGCATCACTCATGGATCTATTTCTATCTTCTTGATTCTTACTTATAATTGTGCGACTAAACTCTAAAAAATTTTCTAGTTCAGATTGACCTCGCATGGTAAATTCTGGACAGCTTTGGCTAAAACATTTACTGCCATTCGATTTGGTGTGCTAAATCTTCACTTTTAAGGTTTGTTAGTTTTGCAGAAATCAAAATAATCTCAAAACAGTATTTTGAATTAAGGAAATACAACATACTATGAGAATAAAGAGAATCAGAGATTTAGATGAAGCATCCATATAACAAGAATAAAAAACCTAAATGTAAATTGCAGTATTACCTTATGATGGTCACTAAGGTAGCTTTCACTACGAATCAAAAATGTTGAAGGATCCGTCTCTGCCCAAGTACAAGGGGCATTAAAGGTTGCATCCTTCTTGAGAGTGGTCCCATAACTGCATGGTATTGTATCTCCCATTAAGGCGTCTTGTAAATCAATATAGCCTTTCTTTTGGACTGAAAAAGTAAAAAGAAATAAAGTAATTCGATTAAATAAAAACAAACTTAACTGCTGCATTGAAGCTACGTCATAATACATTAGCAAATCAAGGCACACTCACCTGCAAGTTCATGTAACCTTTTCACTAGGCCTGCAGCTGCTGAAAACTTGGGCTGGCGTTGTTCCTGCAACAATGAACATAAGAACATGAAAACCATTTCGTTTTCAGATAATATTAACGGAAGAACTGCATGTTTATACTGGAAAAGCTAAAAAATTAGCAATATTTTTAATCATAAGTTAGAAGTTGAATAGCAAGAATAAAATCAAATGTACATATAAGTATAAGCAATTTGCCAGGTGTAAAAGGCCAGACAAAGTTCAACAAAAGACCAAAAACATCTAAAAAGGAGATCATCACGTAATTTCATCATCTTTGCACAAGCACCATAACAGCTGATGGTTGTGAAGTTCATGCAGTAAAGCCTGAAAAGCTCAAATGACCATAGGTCAATTAAAAAGAGTCAAACTAGGTCATGATAAAAGTGAACCGAGCCTATTTTCAAATTATTTCAGGCCTATTTGTACAAAGATAGTTTTGCCATTTTGAATATATCCTATTATTATAAATACTTTGAAGGTCAAGTAATTTAGGAGATGATAAATGAAATATTTTGAGATCTAGTTCTACCAGACTTCTTCCTGTTATAGATGCATGCGGACTATCACGTCCCCTTGCATTGAGGATTCAACACCTAGCCTCGAAGATTTAGTAACCTGTTTTTGTGAGAAATCAACAACAACAATTTGATTCACCACGTATCTTTCTTTTCCTTGTCTTTTCTCTTGTTGGATAGGTTTTCTAATTTTTACTAGTTTTGTCTAGTTTAAGGAGTCTTTCAACATGTACTTTGTATTAGAGATTTCCTTGCAATAAACCGGTCGGAGTATCCCCCATCTACACAAACGGCCTTAATCCCAAGAAACGGGAATCTCTTCCCACACTCCCCCCATCTACACAAACGGCCTTAATCCCAAGAAACGGGAATCTCTTCCCAACAATAGACATTGGTTTCTCAGTCTATATCTCTGGCCTAAATGAACAAACTAGCATATATGGAGTACAATTAAATATTCATCAACAACAGCAACAACATCAAGCCTTTGTCCCACTATGTCGGGACAATTAAATGTTCATCAAAGATAAATTAATTATCTTATTAAGTTTAAGCCTAAAAGCCCAAAAAAGAAAGAATTACACTTCTTTATCTCCTAAACTACAAAGATTACGTTTGAAGAATTGCAGCCTAAAAGGACAGTTCCTAGAATAGTAAAACCAATAATTTAAAAATACAAGCAGGCTTCATTAAATAGGTACTGCTGAATTCATGGTAGCTATTATTGCTTCTAACACAACACTTCAAAGACTAGACTAAATTGAGATATATTCTGTCAGCAGTCAAGAAAAAATAGAATATTCGATTTCAAGGAATAAAAAAGTCGAAGTTCACAATATCAGACATGCAAAGAGCAATGGATCATAAAATTTGAATTTTCAACTTACTACAATTAGTTAGAAATTCCAATTTAAAGTAAAATATGACAAAATTTTCTAAAAAAAAGCACAGAAAAAGTCATCCGTTCAGTCATGCTTACCTCAGATGACCAAATGGCTTCGGGCTGATCACACTCTGATTCATCCAGAACATCAAAGAATTCATCTGCAGCATCATTCAGTTGAACGAATGATCCACTCAAGGTTGGTATTGAAGGAGATTGAATGGTCTCTCCCCTGATCCCTCCATTACTGCTATTTCCATCTCCAGACAGCACTTCCACCTTAATTTCCTCTTGTTCAATACGTGGCAACGTCGCAATCCTCATTAGTTCACCTGAGGAGAAATCAGAGCATTGGTGGTTTCCAATTTTTGCTCGAAACAATTCCCTCAAGGCTGCAATAAATCAATGACTTGCGCTAATCAGTTATGCAATCAAAAAGTCATTTATGAAGGGATAGACAAAAGGGCATCTATCACTGTTTCAAGGCTGTAACATCACCTGCAATTCTTCCAAGCATCCGAATTGTAATGCTTTTTGCAGAAGAGGAAAATAGATAAGACTTCCAAAACTTCCAATCAATTGCAAGCATGTGCTTAACAACAGATTGCTTTCCTCGATTTATAGGGGATATAACATACCCTCCACCTATAGGAGAATAAGCAATTGGCATAATTAAATTGTACCCATCCATCTTAAGGCATCATAGTAAAACTAAGAAGCATCAAAAGTTAAATGCTAAGCATACATTACTTTTAAGGCAGGCTCTAATATAGCCCCTTTGCGGTTGACATTTTTGGTGGAACACAGAGTGGTATAAAATAACTGACAAAATAAAAATTCAAGAATTAGTACATGCAATAAGTTCCACAAACAGATATGATGTTACTTGCATGTGTATCATGACACAGATAGCAGCAAGTAATTTCCAAATATTTTACCATATGTTCCATCATCTTCCCTCCTCCAATAACGCCTTAGTAGCAGGTCTCTTCTTCTCATTCCCCTGAAGTGAAACAAAAGCCAACAAGGCAAAAAAAAAAGAAGAAATTGGTATTTTTTATTGACGAGCTCACAACAGAATGAATGCAATAAGATATATATCTGACCAAGGCAGCCAATCACTCTTTAATTCTTTGTGTATAATATCATTATGCCCATCCAAATGTTCAACAACACTGCCTGCTGAAAAGCAGAAGTCCCATCTGCAAAAACGAAGTTATATTTATGAAACAAGGCCATTTTGTTAATGAAATAGGAAAAAAAATGCAAGTAAAAAAATTAATTTTCCCTCTCCTTAAACCTCCGTACCAATGAGGGTGCATCATCCCCCACCCCTCTCACTCAGCAAACGATGAAAAAATTTCATTATTACACCACCAATCAAGCTATCCTAAATATCTCCGCAAGTGAAAAGAAGAGGCCACGAAAAAAAAAAATATATATATATATATAAGAGGCCACGGAAAATATCCCAAGCTACCAAAAATGATAAATTTCTGTCATTATCGCAAGAGAACCCATTTACTTCTAATGCAGATTCAAAGGCATGCTGGACAGCAAGAAGCTTAAAATAATGCACACAGAACCATTCTTACTCGGATCTTGATGGACCAAGAGAAAAAACTGTCTGAAAAATAGCCTCAGATGGTGCATCAACAACACCTACTGCCATTATAGCCGGGTGATCATCCCAATACTAAGCAAAAATAGTATATTCAGTACTGATCCATGCACTTCAAGAACTGTCTTATAGAGATCAAATTAACATGTTACCTTCTCATAAAAGTCACCATCCTTAGCCTCCTTAAAAAGCCGCAAGCCTAAATAAGATATGTATAATCATATATGGAACCTGAACGATCAAAGATTAAAACATGAAAATATAGTACCATTGTTGCATCCAAAAATAGTCCACGGAGAAGGTGCGATAACATCAGACGTCATTAAATCTGAGTGGATGGAGGAAAAGGCAGTCCAATCTAGCAGCAAGATTATGATAATAACATCAGTTTGCAAAAAAAGCCATAAGAAATTATTCAAAAGCAAAACACAGCCGTATGTTGAAACATACAAACTTCTATACTGCTGAAGAACTATTCCCCCGGATCCAAACCTTTCATCAATTAAGTATGAGAATAATTGGCATATGGTCAATTGAGCTTTTACAACGTATTGAATCAACAAAAAAATATTCATTTAACGAAGTAAATTGGGTGATATCTCCATGTAATTAGATCACAAAAAATATAATAATAGAATAAAAATTTAATAATACCAAATATAATTATTTTCATAATGTACAACAAATTATACAAATTCATTTTAAATTTTAATAGTTCATAGTCAAATTTATCATTGATACATAGACTATATATTGTGAGGCATAAAGGTAGGAATTCTTGTATATCTTGAACTTTTATTACCTTGATTTTTTCAAAAAGCACTTTCTAGCAATTGTTTTAAAATGCTACCAGAAAGCAATTTCTCACCACCATTTTGAGTGGTTAACTCCTAATATAATAGCTGACAAAAAAAATAAATCCAAACAACACTTTTCGCATAGAATATCAATAGAAAAATCTAACCAAGGGGCCCGAAAATGCATGATATCGTTTATTCCTACAAACAAAATGTAAGTTGATTATGTTCAATTTCCAATAGGATCATATGGATGTGCTTGCATTTGGAAAATGGAAGTTCCGCTTCATCAGTAAGCGTGGAGGGCATCACAGATTAACCCCATGAACTCACAACGATGATGTTTTTAGTTGTACCTTCTTTGTTGGCATATTGAATTCATGACTGTTTTGGTTATTGTGTTATGGGATGATTAACTATGATTCTTAATTGTGGATGTTGAGGCGAAGACCCACAGGCCATTCCTGACAAAGATAGCAAGTTATCAAACATGATGGAGTTGGTACCCTATTGCTTCATGGTGGGAATGTGTTTCCAATGTGACTGATGGAAACACCACTCCAACCGTCGAAGGCGAATATGGATGAGATTCTATGTGAGCTCATTATGGCTCAGAACTGTAATCATGCCATTGATTGATTAATCACCAACTTAGGTTTTACTTCTGCTACATGGAATCATCATATGTTAATAATATCAACCAGAAAAGTTTTGTGTATGCATACTAAACCTTAATGGGTAGCATATTGTAGATAGACCTCTTATCTAGACTAAATATTTGATAGATAAACATTGCATTTTTTATGTATGTTAATTAATAATGAAGATAGAATACAAAAAACATCGATTATTAGTTATGGGCTTTAAGATTGCAAAGATTGTAAAGTTATTCCGAGTGAAAATTTATGTACCCAACATCAATTATTAATTTTAAACTTTAAGATAAAGGGGCATAAAATAAAAAATAATGTAAAACATTTTTTTAGGATTAGATGTGGGCATTTAAAGAATATTATCAAAAATATTTTTAGAGTAAGATTTTAGATCTTAAGATTTTGTCTGTGCATGAGGATGCTAATGTTATGTGGGAAAAAGTGGCTAGTGATATTAAGAATATTGCAAAAGATGTGCTTGGAGTATCAAAGGGAAAAGCTCCTAATAGTAAAAATAGTTGGTGGTGGAATCCAATTGTGCAAGAAAAGATTAAAAATAAGAAGATATGTTATAAAAATTGGTTTAATTTTAAAAATTCTGATAATTGGAAAATATATAAAGTGGCTCGTAAGGATTCTAAGAAAGTAATATGCGATGCAAAGACATTAGCTTTTAGTGATTTATATAATAGATTAAATACTAAGGAGGGAGAAAGATATATGTATAAGTTAGCCAAACAAAGAGATAGGAGTAGTAAGGATTTAGTTCAAGTGAAGTGTATTAAGGATAAAGATCAAAAAATACTTTTTTTAGAAGATGATATTCAACAAAGGTGGATGAAATATTTTGTTAAACTTTTTAATGAAGATTGTGAAAATAAAATTGACTATAGTGACCTTAGCACCCTAAATGAAAATAAAGATTTATGATTTTATCGGCGTATTAGTAAAACTGAAGTTAGAGAGAATTTAAAGAAAATGAATGGTGGAAAAGCTGTTAGACCTGATGATATTCCAATAGAGGTGTGGAAATGCTTAGGAGATGAAGGAATTTCATGGCTTACTAAACTTTTTAATACTATTTTGAAGACTAAAAAGATGCCAGATGAGTGGAGAATGAGTGTATTAATTCCTATTTTTAAGAATAAAGGCGATGCACAGGATTGCACGAATTATAGAGGTATTAAGTTAATGTGTCATACTTTAAAATTATGGGAGCGAGTTATAGAGCATAGGTTGCGGCGTGATACTAATGTTTCTCAAAATCAATTTGGATTCATGCCGGGTAGGTCGACTATGGAAGCCATACATTTATTAAGAGGTTTGATGGAAAAATATAGAGGAAATAAGGAGGATCTACATATGATATTTATTGATTTAGAAAAAGCATATGATAAAGTTCCAAGAGAAGTGCTATGGAGAGTTCTTGAAAAGAAAGGAGTCAATAATGCTTATATTCAAATCATTAAAGATATGTATGCAGGAGCTATTACTTGTGTTCAAACACAAGGTGGATTGACCAAGTATTTCCCTATTTCGGTTGGGTTACATCAAGGATCAGCCTTAAGCCCATATCTATTTGCTTTAGTCATGGATGTTCTCACTAGACATTTGCAAGAGGATGTACCTTGGTGTATGCTTTTTGCCGATGATATTCTTCTTGTTGATAAGACTAGAGAGGGAGTTGAAGGTAAACTTGAATTATGGAGGTCAACCTTAGAGTCTAAAGGTTTTCGCTTGAGTAGATCTAAAACAGAATTTGACTTTTAATATGACACAATAAAGGATTCATGTAGTCGACCCCACGCCCATGTAGTGGGATAAAGGCTTGATGTTGTTGTTGTTGTTGTATAAAATACAAAAAACAAGTTGTGAACTTGTGCTTGGCCTTGGTGGTTGGAGTTAGAATATTTCATTCTAATTTTTGGTTTGCAAATCCACTTTTTATTTAGTTTTATATGATTATAATAAATTTATTGACTTGGGGTGATAATATTCATTCTATCGAAGCTATGCAATATCAATTGAGGTGAACACAATGATTAATTTCCTTGTTCTCAGTTTTTTTTTTTTTTTTTTTTTTTTTTTTTTTTTTTTTTTTTTGTTATTTGTTTTTCTGTTCTAATATATTGTTTTATAGGCTGCACTGGGATGTTGTAGAAACACAAGTCAAATTTGATCTTTGTCCAATATCGATTAGAACACTATCAAGCTCCAGTCCTAAGGCAAAAATCAATTTTAAGTTAATTTCAGACTTAAAATATTGCTTGAATATGGTTCAGGTATACTTGCAATGCATGTAAAGGAGGGACTTCTTTGTCGTAGGAGGAAATCAGCAATCTCCTTCTATATACGTCTTAATAGTTTAGTGTTCATTGTAAGACCAAAGTTGTATATTCCCTTTAACATCATTTTAATGCATACACAATTTCAAAAAACTTTTTAAGATAATTTGGTCATGATAATTTGATTATCAATAAGATAGATCAAATTTTTTCAGTGGATGATCTAATCCAAGAGAAGATAATTGTGATTTTACAATGTATAGACTTTCAAGACTTGGATTTAATTACATGGCCATTGCTATCCATGCACAAACTCTGAAGAAGTAACCCGATAAAAGATTGTGAAACAACATTTAGAGTGTATTTCATGATTTCAATTAGTGAACTGCACACATGTTTTTTCACAAGTTGGATAAATATTTAAATTAATAATGGAATTGATGAAAATAGAGACATAATTATCATATTGTATATCACAATCAACAATGTGATCTTGAGTTTGAAAAATACATAACACATTGGCACAAATTCTCCTTTTAAGATGAAAAAAGTCAACTAAAAAAACTAATATATAAACAAATATATTACATAAAATATAACTTCTGTACAAATACATGGTACAATTAAAATTAGTTTCTATTGTACCAAAATCTACTTCACGTAGACAACAAATCAAAGAAATTTGAGTAAGCAAAGATTTCAATTTAGGGTTGTTGAAGTCAGTCAAAATCGACTCCATATTAGAACTAAATACATGATGGTAGCAGCATGCTTGTACAAGATAATAAAACAATCATGCATAATCACAAACCTGTGACATGAAAGGAATCCACTTACCAATGGAGCGCATTCGACTTCTACCTCTACTCAACCTGTCACATTATGAAAGTCTTTATAAGAAGGCAGAAAAAATTGATAGCTGCAAATAAGCTAGCTGCATAAACAATTCTGATAAACAATGACATCAGGATCTGCTAAAATTCCCTAAAATCAATGGAACTTCGTGAAAATAGGCATAACAGTGCACAAGCTCACAAAATCATTTTTTTGGATATCACAAGAATTATGTGATTGAAAATCATATAAAGTTCAGTTAATCTATATAATACAAGCCGTCTTAAATTGCTGATCTTTTCTTTGCAATGTCATCTCAACAAAAAAAATGTTTAAGTCCTGACTGCAACAGGCCTCTAGAAGTTTAGATGTTAAGATATTTAATATTCAACAGTTCAAATGCGGTTTGCAATTATTTTCCAACATAGGAAGTTTGTTAAAAAATTAATATGGATGCTGTACCAGTAACTAAAATATAGTTTGAACCAAAACGGGACAAAAGAAAGTTAAGAATTATATGTGCGAGTTAAAAAATGGGCATTCGGAGGGATACAACACAAAAATAGCCGGTTGAGAATAAATCAATAAGCACTCAATTAATCAATAAGTATTAAATATTATGTGAGATGTTGGAAGAAATAAAGAAGCAAAGAAAATAATTTGTCCTAGTAAGGGAAATCAAAGTTGCTAAACGACCTAAAAGATTGCCATTTTCTTTTCGAACGAGACACCAAAACATTCTCTGCTTTAATTGGGCATTCCTGTAGGTCAAAAACCAGGACAAATCATACAAATGAGACAAACAATTAAATAAATAAAAAAAAGTCAAAAATAATAAATAAATAAATAAAACCTTCAGTGCTGCCTCCATTAAGGCTTTTATCCACCTAGCTGCTTCTTCTGAGCTCCTGGCACCCAACTACCAGGTATGAATAAAAAAAATCACATTAGAATCAACAAAATCTACAATGGGACCAACAGCAAGTAGTGGATGAACTAATATCTAATAGATGTTTTGTGATGCTTATAGAATTCACCACACCTTAAGCTGATCATTGTGATTAGATGCATTATATAAGGTAAAAATAAAAAGAACCTGCAAGAAAGGCAAATATTTTTATTATAAAGTCTGAGAAAGGTTGTTAAATTGAAAATTGAGCTGATTACAAATTTAAGTTCGATAACTAATCATACATTTTTATGTATGTTCAGCCTCCCATTATCTGTCACACGTATACAGGAATCAAGAAGTGCACTTCGAAGAGGATCCTGCAAATACAGAAGATATAGATGATTGTTTTTGCCTGGCCATTTGTTATGATAATTAGATTCATGATTTAACTGAAAAGAAAATCAGCACCTACTTAATCGAACAACCATTTACAGTAAAGCAAAAATGTGAAATGAACAAAAATAACAACATCAAGCCTTTGTCCCACTACGTGGGGTCGGCTACATGAATCCTTTTTCGCCATTGTGTCCGGTTAAAAGTCAAATTCTCATTTAAATCTAATAAAGAAAAATCATTTCTAATAATGTGAAATAAACAATCAAAATATAAATAATTGATCACAAACACAGACAAATTTGCTGACAAGTTATGACTTCTAGACTTATTAAGTAAAATAGCTCATAAATAAGCCTTGACTTTCTAGGATGGAAGAAAACCTTTTTAATTGATGATAGATGGAAGAAAACAGCAAGATACAATGGATCCTCAATATGAGAGGAGGATCCGATTCTCCCAATCTCTAGCCACCGGCTAGAGCCCAAAACTCCCTAAGAACAAAATAAATTCATTAAAACGCTCGATACCCTAAGACCCAAAACATGCTTATATCATTGATGCAATCTCAACCCTACATGTTGATGCAACATTAATTGGCAAGGAATTTAACCATCGTTTAACTCTATTGTGCATTTCTGCAAAGGATCTCTCATGCACATTCTCGAGAGCCTTCTTTGAACCGTTGATAGACATTTAACTCTCATGATTGCCTCCAAAGACCATTTCTCATTTGAGAAAAAACATTTTCCTTCCCCCATCAACATGGAGCTCAATAGCTTCTCAAGCAAACCCCCAACACCTCATTCAAGATCAGTAAATGCAAAATCTCACCAAATCCAATGAGCCTAATGTTAGGAAGTGCGTGCATAAATCAAATAAACTTTGGCTGAAATTTTAATTTCAGCGCTACCAAACTCAAATCACAAGAAGAACTAATAGGAGAAACCCAAGAAAACATTTTTAATTGATGATAGATTGAAGAAAACAACAAAATACAATGGATCCTCAATTAGAGAGTAGGATCCAGCTCTCCCAATCTCTAGCTGCTGGCTAGAGCCAAAAACACCCTAAGAAAAAATTAAATTTAGCAAAACTCTCAATACCCTAACCTTAGGAAAACATGCTACTTAAAAGCATACAATAATAATAACAAAACATACAATAACAATAATGAAAAAAAACATACAATAATAAAAGAAATCTATAAATGGCCCTCCATTTAATTTTTTCCTCCTAAACAACCTTAATTACTTCCAAAATGATGGTTGCTGGACCCCGCGATTTGGAGGCAGAAACTAGGGAGGCGAAGCCTGTCCGCCTTATGTATTAGGCGGAACCAATCCTCCTTGAGGCCGGACCCTCCTAGACCGGTTGGACCGGTCTATCCTAGACCGGTCTAACAATAACTCCCTCTCAAAGACCCACCTTGTCCGCAAGGTGAAAAGATAACACCCTTCTCAATTCCCTAGTCATTACAAACGGTGAGAACCTGAAGAATTCGGTTCTTACATTTGTGACACGGTGTATGACTGTCCTCACATCTGAAATAGAACCCCATCGCCCTCTTCTCCTATAACTCTGTTTTTGTGAGCTTCTTAAAGTTATACCCAGGTCTTCCTCCTTCAGTCTTCTCCTTCGGGGTCTCCGAAGACTACCCAGTGTCGGCTCCTTGGATGCCAAAAAGGTGGTGGTAATCTATACGAACCTCCTGAGCTACTGCCTCAAGTCCCTCTCTCCAGGTTCCTTTGATCAACCACTAACTAAGCTAGCTCCATAGCCTCTCCCAAATCACGAGGCCTCATCACTCTAATTGTTGCTCAAATCCCTGGCTTGAGCCCTTTCATAAAGTTCCTCTCAAGTACAATCTATGGAAGCTGGTCCAATCGACTAGCCAGGTGCTCAAACTACCACGATATTCCACCACCCTCCCCTCCTACATCAGGGTTAAGAACAGCTCATAGAAGTCTCCTAGTCAACTAGTTCGGAAATGTTCCAACAAGTAGTCCTTAAACTCCCTCCAGGTTCATATATATGGGTCACCTCGTATCCCTCCACTAGTACCATGATAAAGCTTTACCCTCCAAGCACACCCCGGCTGCCGTCAGTCTCTCCTGCTACGTCAACCTATTGACGGTAAAGTATCTTTCCACCTTGTAAATCCACCCATGGGCATCATCTCCCTCAAAAATATCATCTTCAGCTTCCTCACTCTCGAATCTCCTTAATTCCTCCCGTTTCCTCCATAATTCTCATTCCCCAAGGGGTGGTTCCCCCAAAATGTCACAATCATCCCTTCTAACACTCGCACCCAAACCTTTCATTAAATTCCCACCTCCGCCTTTCAAATTTTTTGATTATAATCAACCCCTCCACTTTCAAATTCAGCACCCATTCGGTCATAATTAGCCCTTCCCCTTTCAAATTCCGCTCCTCTTCGTTCATGTACGACCTCCTCACGCCTCTCCCCATACCCTCTACCCGACTCCTCCCTAGTAATAAGCTCTAGGAGAGGCATTCTCTCTTCTCCCCGAATCTCCACCTCTTGATCTTCCCTTCGCCTTATCGTATTAGGGTTTTCCCCAATTCCTTGGTTGTCAGAGGCTTCCCTCATCTCTGACGACTTTATTTTAGGTTGGCCCTCGAACAACTTCTTCAACATCTCCTCCAGGATGGAAAAATTCTCATCCATCTTCTCACTAATGGCTAAAATTTGACTTTTAACATCTGAAAGTTGAGTTTGGATGTTTGAAATTTCTTCAATTGTTCAATCTCCCCTTTTAACACTTCTACCTTTCTTTCTACCATAGGTACCCGAATTTAGACTCCAATAGTAAAAAAAAACAACTTTGATGTGAATATGGCCTCCAAACAGAAAAAATTGAAAGATCAGAGAAGAAACGAAGCAGAAATCAACGAGGAAGAGAATTTTCGCCCAAGAAATTGCTCTGATACCTTTGTTAGGAAGTAATTGTAGAAATCAAATATGTTTTGGCTGAAATTTTAATTTTAGAACTCCCATACTCAAATCCTAATAAGAACTAATAGGAAAAACCCAAGAAAATCTTTTTAATTGATAATAGATGGAAGAAAACAGCAATGTACAATGGATTCTCAATTGGAGAGGAGGATCCGGCTCTCTCAATCTCTAGCTACCGGCTAGATCCCAAAACTCCCTAAGAACAAACTAAATTCAGCAAAACTCTCGATACCCTAACCCTAGGAAAACATCCTATTTAAAGCATGTAATAATAAATAAATAAGTATGCAATAATAAAAGAAATCTCTAAACAGCCCCTCCTTTAAATTTTTTCGTCCTAAACCACCTTAATTCCCTCCTAAAGGATGGTTGCTGGACCCCACAGTTTGGAGGCGAAAACCAAGGAGGCGAAACATGTCCGCCTTTTGTAACAGGCAGAACTTGTCCGCCTTGAGCCTGGTCCCTCCTGGACCAGTCCATCCTGCACTGGTCTAACACCTTACAACTAATTAATAACCACATTCATTTCTAAGCTTCAATTAGTACCTCTAGCAAATTAATGTGTTTCAATCATTGGTCATATTACATCAAGATGTCAGAATTACTAACTTTTGAGGTTTATAGCACTCAACTAAGCATCAATATGTCAATCAAGTAACCATCTTGTGATCACTCATATAAGCCAAAACGTTACATGCACAACTCCACCAAAAACTCTCTAGTTCTGAAGCTACATGCAAGCAAATTGGTACACCAGTAATGCTTGTAGAAACTATATGTTTCAATAGTTAATCATCATTCCTATCTTTGGTTAGTCAGTGCTGAAGGCGTTACAAATACCCCATCACCAACTCATTATAGAGGTTACACGCACATGCATACAAATACAAGGTTAAGCAATTACACACACTTGCTTTCAACACTCTCACAAGCATTTACTAAATTCTGAGGTTCTTGGCTAGAGTTGAAGTTGTTCTCAAACTCCTAAAAGCTCACTGATGTTCTCTTTGAGTTCATTAAATTCATAGGCATTTTACTTTATTTGCTTCTCCTTCTTCTAACCTATTGTAATATCCCTCCTATGCACTTTCTTCTCAAATATATTTTTCCTCTATTTTATTTTTTTCTCTTCTCAGGAAGGCCTAATTCAAGCTCAGCAACATGTCAATTGTCACTTGTGATTCATTCAGAAAGTGTATATTTCTTCTTGAATGCTCTGAAGGAAGGAAGATCTTCGAACAAAACCATCATAAATTTGTCACTTCTTTGTGCTTTATTATTTATTTATCTCCTCTTACAGTACCCGTGGTATGGTACTTATCCAATCTTTTCTCTCATAAAAATTGCCTAGCACGCTCTCTCTCGATCCTCTCAAGAAGAGTTGGTTGTCCACTATTCACAAATGATTAAAGAAGAAAAGCTCGAAACATGAAGCAAGAGACCTTAGATTACAAAAGAAGAATAAGAAGAAAAGAAAGATAATAAATTTTAGGAAGAGTTATTTTCATGAATCCTTAAGATCTTAACTTGGTATGATATTCAAGGAAACATGCTTTTCGAATGTCAAGCAAATGTATTTTTCATCATAGCTGACAATCACATATATAAACATAATAAGTCTCCTCACATAACAATTCAAAAGACTTAGCTATAAGTTAAAGACCCATCAAATCTTAGGACTCATCAATGGGGACCAACAACAACATGCATAGATATGATAAACATCAATGAAGAAAAATAAAAATAAAAAAGATTAACCTACATAAGGCTCATCTAATCTTTTTTCACCGTAGTTCTAAAACTAGTCTATTGCTAATAAGATTACCCAATGGCTAAGCCAAAAAAAAAAAATTTAATGGAGGCGCAAATTGAAAGTTTACTATAGAAAATATCAAATCAAAGAGGCATATTAATATATATCTATTATATAAAAAGATATGTTAAAAATTTCAGACAGGGCACATAACCTAACATGCCCCTCTTAAACCTGACCTTGAGATTACCTACGCAATAACTTAGGAAAAGAAGTTGGCAAGCTATTGCAAATGTCATTTTCTTCTCAGAAAATTTATTGCAACTTTTCGGCTGATTCATTATGTATGTACTGCAGGAGGACAGTTATTTTACTTAAATAGAATCAAAGATAATGAGTTCAAATGAATTGATCAGCAGTAAGCTAGTAAGAATGTCAAAGTTTCTTTAGCAGGATCTTCTATAGCTCTCCATGAAATAATAGTTACTGATTATAGACTTATATATGATCTTCAAATAAAATGGTTATCAGTAACCAAGTTGCAAATATGTCTATATTTCTTTCCAAAAAAAAAACTTAAATTTCACACAAAACGTATCCCACAAATACAGATCCATGATATTGCGCACCTTCAAATTGCAGAGGAAATAATACCAATTTTTTTCGATGGCATCATCATCACATCAAAAATTCACGCAAGATAGTCATTTGCAAGTAGCTTGAAACAGAAAGCAGATTAACTAGACGCTATCCTATCATCGGACAAAACAAGGAAAAAGAGAAGAGGAAAAAGAAAGGAAAGCCGGTTAATTAAAAATATAACGAAGCAATGAAACGCAAAACAGATCTACAAAAGACAGTGTTCAGAGATCTTCTATCTCGGTTTCTTCTGACTGAAGTTATCGTTCTGGAGAAGAGAGAAAAAATTAAACGAAGCAAAGAATTCCAAGAAACTCCGACCCACCTCTCTGTTTGAAGAGGGAACATATTTGAAGCAATTGAGGGCGTTATTTTCGAGAACGAAGTAGCGCTTCCTGGAGTACTGCAGGCCAAGGCGATTGAATCGAATAAGGTATAGCCAGCCCTCCATTTTCCGACCATCCTGTGGCTGCGATAAACCCATCTCAGATCCCCCCCACCAAATCCTAAAATCTATGAAAGCTAGAATCTTTCACGCTGATTCCTCCACCCTCCTAGCTTCCCGACAGAGTTGCCGCTTCCCCTTGGACGATCGGCTCTACGTACAAAAACAACACCGCGGAGGGAGATGGTTAGAGAAAAGTAAGGAGGCAATGGTGCCCTCTGAATCTATGGCACCAAAGTGCGGGCTCAGATTAATGAAATGGAAGTAAACTGAGTTCTTCCCCAGCTCCGCCCTTCTCCTCTCCCCCAGTTCCCCCTTCAATTTATACTTTGAAAAAATAGAACAGAACAGGAAACCCATACTCTCCCTGTCGCTTTCTCTCTCTCAGCATTGCTGATCATTTATCAATTGTTAATATTCTGCCCATTTAACGAGTAAAAGAAGAATAAAAGTGACAGAAGATGCGGTGATTGATTAGGAAGACGGTGGTCCGCCCGCCGGTCTGATGGGCCGCAAGTACGATTAATTGTGCTTAGGCCTTAATTTTCTTGCCATAAAAAGAATGAAATGACTAATAATTTAATTAGGGCACTTTTAATGAGTTTAATTTTAAATAATAATTAAAATTATATTTGATTATAAAATTTTTATTATTTTTTAAAAATTAGAATATTTTTTTATAATTAAATCTATTGGAGTATGTTAAGTTTAAGAATGTTATTTTCATTTAAGAAAATTAAAAAAAAAATTAAAGATTTGCCATTTATGTAATAAAATGTGACAGAGAGAACACCATATCACCGGCAAGGTGATCATGATATTCTATAAAGTTGTTTGAATGCAAAAATGAGTTTTAAAAAATTGTTTATGTTCCGAGAGATCTTTTCTCTTCTTATGGGAATAAGATGGAGTTTATGTTAACCTGAAGTTACAAGTTCCTCATAAACATAAGCCTTTATGATTTATTACATCATAAGATAGGTGAATCTCTTGAGAACACTCTCAATTAAAGTTGTGGCAAATTTTTTCTTATATTTCAAAATTTAAGTCAATGATATGATTTATTGAATTTTAAAATGAGATTTTTTTTTATTCAATGGTTATTTCTAGAGGCCAAAGGATAAAGAGTATAGAGCACTAGTACTCTAGTTTATCCTAGATTGGGCTTCAGTGTTGTTGAATGAGATTATATTATTTGAGTTGACATTTTATTATATAGTTAGGAATATATTATCGAAGGATGAGGACTTATGATTTAAGGATAATCTCAGAACATATATATATGTTGAATCACTACAAAGTAGTGACTCGAGCCTAGCCTAATGAAATACACAATCAGTGAGGTGGGGCTTAAATCTTTGACTTTGATAAGAGTTTAAGAAAGCCTGATACTTTTGAATTTACATTCTCATCTGGAGTAGAAATGCTAGCTAAAATTCCACCTAATCGTTTAAAAACTCGTGTTTTGTTAGGCAAGCTTATTGACTACTCCTATTGAGTAGTTTATCTATTCTCTAATTTAAACATCTTCCTTTTAATTTTAAACATTTATATTATAACTCCGAATATTTTGAATAATTAATTTCTTTTTTTTTTCCAGGATATCATTAGTTCAAGGTTAATAATGATGTACATTACATATATACTTGATGAATTAAATCCAATTACTTATAGGCTTTAGAATGGGTCAATTTGACTAGGCTCGAAATCAAGTTTAGATTATTATTTGAATTGGCTTTAAAAAGTATACAATTTAATTATGAGAAAAAAATTAGAATATTTTAATATGATTTATATCAAAATAAAAATAATAATAAATTTAAGTTTAAATTTATAAGATAAATATGTAAAATTAGGATATGCTTAAACATAAATAAAAGTCAATATTATCAATTAATTTTATCTAAATAAAATTTTAAATATCTCTAAAGATGCTAAAACCATGATAGCATTCTCATTAATGAGTTGATGTAAATGAAATAAGATATCTACAATATATATCACTTTCATAGGACAATTCATAACAAGAAAATTTTAAATTAAATTGCTTAGCAACACTGCCTCCACATAAAATGAAAAAAAAAAAAAAAGAGGGAGAGAAAATCATCAACAATCATATAGATAGTATGACATCCTTCCTTTTAGGGCACAATTAAAGCATTTTGAACATCAATTATTTCTCTTCTTCTTAGGCTTCGTTTGGGGAGAGATTATTAGGTGCGGAGTGCGGGCGGGGAGAACAGTCCGCACAAGCATTGGGTACCTAGTGGTACCAGCACTCGGTACCCTAGGCTTGTGCGGATGGTGCGCACTCCGCACATAATAATTTTTCTCATTTATGACAACTTTCTTATTATTTTCTAAAATAGCTTTTTAATATAAAAATTTGTTGAAAGCAACAAAGAAACAAATGAATTTTGAGTTGAATCGCTGAACTCACTCGCTCATTACCTCATCTTTCTTTACAGGATAAATTATTCTATCTAAGCGGAGGCTGGACGCTGAACGCCGTCTGGAGATCAATCAGAATGAGCCACGTCAGCAGTACCGAACGAATAGGTGATGTGGCGTATTCTGATTGATCTCCGGATAACATTTAGCATCCGCACAGAATAATTAATCCCCTTTCAAATTAAAATGAGGGTTTGCCACTATTATTAGCGGCCACATGATTGTACCTTCATTTGCACTTAAATAGAAGGAACAAAGTCATTGAAGAGTAGACACACCGCTAGTTATTATTGGCATGTTCTGCTAATAATATCTCACGGAAGAAAAAAAGATTTTTTCTGTGGCGAGAGATCTCCACAATCTTATCGAGATTTTTTAAATCAGTTTCTCAAAGCAAATTCATGTGAGGTACGTTTGAGACTGCTACAATATTTTATAGTTATTTTAAGGAAAATAAGTATTTTATAAGCTGTTATAGAAAGCAGCTTCTTTGCAAATTTTTTTTTAAAAAATAGATAAATAAATTGTTGCGTGTTAGAAAATACGCGGCGGTAGAGTTTGTAAATTCGCGTCTGAGCGTTGTACGTAAGTTTAACACACAAACAGGAAAAGCTGTGATTATAATCTTAAAAGCAAAGAAATAAAAAAGTTATATCAAAATGAAGACTAAAACTCTATTTGTTATGAAAAAAATGAGAGAAAAGATAAATATATTTTACATAACAATTTTATTTTTTGGGTTTGATTTGAATGTAATTAAGAGATGATTTTAAAAAATGTGGATGTTATATAAATATTTTCCTATCTAATTCCAATACAACATCATAAGAAAATTTTGTAAAAATGATCATTGTGACTCACAAATCTTTTTTAATAGATTCGGGCTTCATTTGAGGAGAAGTTATTATGTGCGATCATCGGACCTTTCGGAGGACAATCAGGGTGCACCACATCACCCAATACACAGCGGTACACAGTGAATTGGTGATATGACACATCTTGATTAACCTCCGGATGGCGTCCTATCACCGCGCGTAATAATTTCGTTCGTTTTAGACGATTTTCTTACTGGTTCTTAAAGCTATTTTTTAATATAAAAAATTATTATTTTTTTACTAAAAAAATAACTTTAAAAAATAGTAAAAATATATTCCAAACAAAATATTAATTTCCTTATTTTCTCTAAACGAACTTTTATTTGGTCAGGTGACCTGACAAAGTTCTACGTTCAGACGCCAGTAAAATAGTGTCACACGTTCTTACTCTTTACCGCGCGGCCCAACAACCCGACCAAGAACGGCTCCGGGATTGCTATGTTCGCGTATTGCTAGGTATTACTCGGTATTGCTAGGTATTGGTCGATTTTGCTTGGCAATAACGAGAAATATCATTATGTGAAGACCAATACCGAGCAATACCGCAATACTGAGTTTTGCTAGGTATTGCTAGGTATTGATCTTGACAGAGCGATATTTTTCATTATTGTCAAGCAATATCTAGCAATACCTAGCAATACCGAGTAATACTAGCAATACACGAACATAATAATCCCGGGTTCCGGTCCGGGTCAAGTCGTCGGTCCACGCGGTAAATAATAAGAGCACGTTGTGACATATTATTAGCGTTCGAACGTAGAGCTATGTCAGGACACCTGATCTAATAATTATTCCTAACTGATCTAATAATTATTCCTAACTCTGTTTCTTCAAACTGAATAGGCAAAATGTACGCTGTCAGAGACATTAAAATAGAGTTAAGAGCGATGGGAAAAGGAAGTAGTTGCACATTAACTTCCTGATATTAAATTATTCATTATAACTGCAAAGAATGGGACTGTTATCCGTAATTGACTTCCTTATTTCCTTCATTTCTACAGCGACCTAAATAGAAATAAAATAAATAAAAAAACATTCAATATTCGGCATATATTTTTTCATCATAATAATATTCACAGTTTTATAATTTGTGCTGTGTATCATTATATATAAACACTAATCTCAACATAAATAAGAAGACTATAAGACTCATCCCTACCGTTGAATACTTTGAAATATTATTCCATAAGTTTTTCGCTATAAATTTTGTTGCACATATCGCTGAGATAATTTAGGACTTGTTTAGAACGGCAACAATATTTTGTAAATATGGTTTTAAATTATTATGTGGTGAGTAACATTTAAAAAAATTATTGTGAATATTATAAATATATTCTTTTAAAAATTTCGAAAAGTTGATTTCTTAAAGCTACCATACATTAGTAATCCTAATTATAAAAAATAGCTTCTAAGTCCTACCATTAAATTGTTTGAACTACAATTTGAAGAAATAAATCGCAAAAAAACTATTCCAAACATGTCCTAAGAGGTGTTATGTTAATGCAATAAGACTAAGTTTTTGTTTGGGAATGTTTTCTTGCTGCTTTTTAAAGCAGCTTTTTAGAACAAAAATTTTAATTTTTGTACTAGAAAGTTGCTTTAAGAAACAATAAGGAAGCCGTCCCAAACTAAGGCTTAATTTGGACGGCTTTCTTATTGCTAGAAAGTCGCTTTAGGAAGCAGTAAAAAAGATGTCTCAAACGAAGCCTAAAGGCATGTTTGATTCAATTTTCAAGTTGCTTTGTCTTTTAAACAACAACTATAATTTGATTTGGCTACTACTTTCTTGTTACTTTTCCACTATTTTTAAGAAATTTATGTGGTGAAATACTATTTTTCTAAAACTATAGTAGTACTGAAGTTGCTTTATCTGCAACAACTTCATAATCAACTTTATAAAACACTACAGCTGTCCCAAACATATCCTAAATCCATGTGATAATTTGAATTATATAATTTGATCATATGGGAGAATTATAATATTTAATTTAACCATCTTTTTCATATATTTATGCAGCATAATAAAATACACTAATGATGATGATAAGGATGATAATTTTCTTAGCCTTTATAAAGTAATATATTATTTATATTTATCATTGTTATTTTATAATGGATCATTAATGAGTACTCCCAAATACAATTAATTTCGAACCACCTTACAATATGGTGTTCTTCTATGATGCTTTAGGTCAAAGATTGAAAATCCCTTAGTGATTTTTTTTTCTTATCACAATCATGCATTGGTGAAACTCAATGAATTCTATTCTAGTGCTATGATTTGATCTTTAGTTAGGCCGAGCAATAGTACTCAATTCACAAAAGGCATTTTAGATTAAGATTTCGTTTGAGACATCTTTTTTACTGCTTCTTAAATCAATTTTTTAGTACAAAAATATTAATTTTATAAAAAAAAAATGTTTTAAGCAGCAGTAAGAAAGATGTCCCAAACGAAATCTTATTCAAGAATATAATATAAAAATTTTCTTTGGCATTTTATTTTGTTTTTTCTCTCTCTCAAATTATATTTTTGGGATCCCCGTTTCATTTTATACATTATATTAACAACATTAAAGTATCATAATCAATTATTATATTGACAACTTTAAACCCTTATAAACATTTTTATATTAAGGTCACATTTGATTGCTTGAAAATAAAAAATAATTAGTATGAATTTTAAACTTATAAAAATCTTTAAAACTTTTAGAAGTAATTATTATTTTTATATTCAAAATAAATCATTTTATAAAATATATTTCATTTCTATGAACAACCAAATGAGCCCTAAAATAATCCTTTGGATTGATATGAAAAATTGAGCTTAGGTTTTTTTGTGAGAAGGTGATAAGTACCTCACATGATGCATAGATATAAATCTTTTTTATTATTTTTCACTATAAATGAGAATAAAATTATCAATAAAAATATATTTATATAATTATAACAACCTATTGATTTTATTGCAATCAAACACCAAAAATAAAATTATAAAGTAAATCAAATTTTCATTCCTTCATAAGTGTTGATTGATAATTTCTTATAAGTAAACATTGCCAAACTTTGTGAGAAATAATCCTTTTTGAGCTTTTTTATGCTGATCATCTACTAAAAGTTTTATCTTAAAACTTATTTGATAAA
>NW_021318963.1:584813-587225 GCF_001605985.2 Dendrobium catenatum | reverse complement strand
TTAGAGATATTCATTTTTATTTTTAATGAATATTGTATGAAACGGTGATGGCTGTTGATGACAATAGGTAAAGTGAACAACTTAAAAAATCTTTTTAAAAAAATTAATATTTTCAAAGAGAACTTGATTTATTTTAAAAAATATAAATTTGACATATTTTTTGAAATAAATAAAAATAAATAAAAGTTATTATAAATGGCCCCAAAACAATTCTATGTGATAGTATCACGACTTTTAAAGCACATTTTAAATTAAATTAAGTGGACTTGAACTAGTCAACCAAAATCAATTTCAAAGAAGTTTTGTTTGTATTTTAAGTGGACTTGAACTAGTAAACCAAGTTCTGTTTTTCATTACTAATCAAAGCATAATGAGCATATTTGTTGAAAATGATTACATAAACTATAATAGAATGCTTGTGATTACTCCAAGTGATATATCATTTGAAATAGTTATTATTTTTAATTTTATAAAACCAAATTTTACTTCCTCTAAGCATAATGACCATATATATATAACTCATGTCAAAGCATCACAAGGTAAGGACGGGTTGACGCAATTCAATACAAATAACTTTCTCAAAATTTATGTCAACTATGAATAGTCTTTTGAATCAAGGATATCTAAATAAGATTTGAGGGTCTTTGGTTTGTTGTTATCCCATGAATTAGGGATGTTAATAAGCTAGATTGAAATAATTCAAATAATCTTGAAATGAATACTATCTAGATTAGGATATATTTCAATTGCAAAGGAAAATGAGAAGTGACATAAAGGCTAAAAATCACTAGTAAGAAACATCACTTGATGCAGTAGTAGCAGCAACAACAACAACAAGCCTTTATCCCACTACGTGGGTTCTGTTACAATAATCCTTTTTCTCCACTGTGACATATTAATTAAGAGTTAAATTCTCATTTAAATCTAATAAAGAAATATCATTTCTAAAATTTATAACCAAGTCTTATTACTTTTTAGGTCTACATGTACATTTCTTAACATAGCCAAATCTAATATATCTACTTTCCTAATTGGGTCATTGAAAGGCTGTCGTTTTATGCGACCAAACCTCTAAGGAAAATATCATTAATCTTATCTTCCACTGGAGCTACTCCAATCTTTTCATGTTTGTGCTCATTTTGTATCCTATCTCTAAGAGTAAAGTCACTCATCCACCTAAGCATCCTCATCTTTGCAACAATTAACTTAATATTATGCTTCTCTTTTAACAGCAACATTCTGCATCATAAATCATTACAGGTCTTATCACCATCTTATAGAATTTTCCCCTAAGTTTGAGGGAGACTTTTCTATTACATAGCAAGCCCGATGCATTCCTCCGCTTCAACCATCCAACTTGAATTCTACTAACAATATCCCCATATATTTAACCATCACTTAAAACAATAAATCCAATATATCTAAAATGTGTACTCCTATTAATGACTTGATCGTCCAAAGTCATAACACCCCACTAAATTTACTACTACTAAAATTCCACTCCATATATTCAATTTTAAATCTACTCAAATGAAAACCTTAATTAATTTAGACTCTAAGAGATTGACCTCCATAATTCAAGTTTACCTTCAACTCACTCTCAAGTTTTATCAACAAGAAGAATATCATAACCATACACTAGGGTACAACCTCTTACAAATGTCTAGTGAGGACATTCGTGACTAAAGCAAAAAGATATGGGCTTAAGGCTGATCCTTGATGTAATCCAACTGAAATAGGAAAATACTTTGTCAAACCACCTTGTGTTTGAACACAAGTAACAACTCATGCATACAAATCCTTAATGACTTGAATATAAGCATTATTAACCCTTTTCTTATGTAGAACTCTCCATAGCACTTCTCTTTGAACTTTATCATATGCTCTCTCAAAATTAATAAAAATCATATATAGATCCTCCTTTTCTCTCTATACTTCTCCATCAACCTCTCAATAAATGAATAGCTTCCATGGTAAACCTACCCAACATGAATCCAATTTGATTTTGAGAAACATTAGTATCGCACCAACTCCTATGCTCCATACCTCTCTCTCTCTCTCTCTCTCTCTCTCTCTCTCTCATAATTTTAAAGTATGACACATTAACTAATTAATTCCTCTATAATTAGCACAATCTTGTGCATCAACTTTATTCTTAAAAATATAAATCAACACACTCATTCTTCACTCATCTAACATCTTTTTAGTCTTCAAATTAATATTAAAAATTTTAGTAATTGGAATATATCAAGTCCAACAGCTTTTTCACTCTTCATTTTCTTTAAAGCTTTCTAACATCAGTTTTACTAATATGCAGATAAAAACAAACATCACTCGTTGCAAGTACGAAAAAATTAACATTTAAAAGCCTTCCTTTGCTCAAGTATTGAGATACATTTCAAATATATATAT
>NW_021318963.1:478706-584713 GCF_001605985.2 Dendrobium catenatum | reverse complement strand
TATATATATATATATATATATATATATTTATGTCTTATTTTTAATCTAAGGATTTGTGCTGCATGATTTAGAATAGATGAAGTATTAAAAATAAATAGTTGAAACTCCTCTTTAATGCTCAACAATTGCTCTTTCCCTTCATTTTTTTTTCATTCGAAAGTGATTACCTAATAATCTTATAATGTTTATAAATATTAATTGATATGCATTGTAATTTTTAATTTTTTGAACGAATATTTTGGTGGATAAGTGTTCTTTATTTGTTTAGTGTTTTATAGCTTCAAGTGTGTGTCTTTTCTTTAGTGAGAATTAGTGATTTTTTTTTATTTCTTTTATGTTATTCACTACTCTTCAATAACTACTATAAACTCTTCACGGGATCTTTCTCCATTTCATTAACATCGTCTAAGATTATTAATCCAACAACAAAAATCTCATAACCTCTTTAAACACTTCAATATAATTTCCCGCTAAATTCGAGAAAACTATAACCTAGTCATGTTTTCTACACTTGAACATCATCTTAAGTAGGGGTGTCAATATTTGACACTTGAACATCGTCTTATAATGCTTTTCTTCCTCCGTGCGTCGGCCAAACCTATAACAATCTCTTCTTTTTGTTGATGAGTGTCTAGATCTACCTGTTGAAGTTAAGTCTGATTTTTACTTATTGATTTGGGCGTTGATTTATCATATTTGAAAAGATCGAAATGATAGGAGGTTTGGAAGGAAAATTGACAGCCTTGGTTTTGCTCTTACGTGTACAAAAACAAGCAATTCAACTCAAATTATTCAAGTAGAAATATTGACACTATTTTATATATAGATATGTATTAGCTATGTATTATTGTGTATTAGCCAATATACATTAATACACAACAATACATAACTGAATACATAATAATATCTAATAATACATAATGATACACTGCTCCACGAATCCGGACACCAGACGTAATGATTTTATCATCCCTAAAGAAGACGCTTGGCGGAATAACTAATCTCTTGACTTGCCTATCATCAACAAACTCCACAGTTGCCGAATCACGCGCTTATTTTATCCCGAGCTTAAAAACTTTATACCATTCAAATGAATGTATTCCTTTGGGCAGTAGGTGGAAGAGCATTAGTTGCTAGCTGACTTTGAGAGAGAGAGAGAGAGAGAGAGAGAGAGAGAGAGAGAGAGGTTAGTAGGTGAAAAGGATCATACTAGCAGCTGACCAGTCCCATCCATGAATAAGCTGTTGCTTGAAACCATCCACAATTTCCCTCATGGTAGAACTAATTCCATTAAGACTAAACTTCAACTTTATTTGGAATTGCTTTCTTATTACTTCTTAAATCAATTTTTTAGTATAAATTTTTTTATTTTTTAACTGCACTAAAAAACAGTAAGAAAATCATCCCAAACAAAACCTTCATTTGATACAACTTTCTTATTGCTTTCTTGAAGCATTAAGAAAACTATTTTGGAACAAAACCTAAAACTATTTTGGAACAAAACATAAAACTAAGATTTTATCAGAATGAATAAAAAACTGTTCATTCAACAGAAAAAAAAAATGGATTTTCAAACTGGCCAAAACATAATTCTCTCAAGTATTCATCAAAATTCAACTCAAAATTCTCAAAAAGTTTAACCAATCCCCAACTTTTCGGGTCGAATTCGAATAAAATTGGAACATTGATAACCTTAAAAAAAAAGGAAAAATAATGACTCTGTAACACTCCAACAGTAAGCAATCTAATCCAAAATTAATGTCATAATGACATACATATTCCTAATGCACAATCCTTCTTCAGTTGAGGCAAACTATGCCAATTTTTTATGCCTTCTTTGCAAGGGAGAGATCCATATGCAAATATGCAATGCAAGCACTGAAGAACAGGAAAATTGCAGTTATAAGCATCAACGGCTCTGCAAGCATGAATATTGGGTTGAAGTTGTAGTAGACCTGAAAGGCAGCAAAAGCCACGGATAGAGTTATTTCAAGAATATAAGATTTTACACAATGGAAGAAAACAACATAACTGGACAAATAGAAGCTTTATGCTAAACTCAGCCTTGATTGGCATTTGAATCCACTTTGATTTGAAGGAATTGCATCAGAGAAAGCAAAATTGAAATGGTAAAGGAATTGAATTGAAATTAGTTTTCATGCTTGTTTTGGTGAGAGAATTTGAGAGAATGGCTTTTTTATTCTTGTTTGACTAATTAGAAATTGTGTTTTTTGTTTTTTGTGGGGACATGAATTATAATAATGACAATAAGACTGGGTAGAGATTTGTATATGAAAATTTTTATTATATTTCCTAGATAAATCCCATTAAAACCCAGTATGAAAAATGTGAATTAAAAAACATTTATATTTTCTATAACATATTCAAACATATGATCTTTCTTTACACAAAGGATTCATGTAGCTGACCCCACATAGTGAGACAAAGGCTTGATGTTGTTGTTGTTGTTGTTGTTGTTATTGTTGTATATTCATATATAATATAGCATAAATGATGAAAAGAAGGGTAGAAAAGTAATGGAAAAGCCAAAGTAGCATGAGATGTTTGAACAAAAACTGATGAAAATGACTTGTATTAAATGCTTAGAAAAATATTGGTCCACGGAAAATCTAAAAGAGTAATGCTTCAGCAGCCGAATTTTGTAAGAGAAATTGGTCTGTTGCTTTTGTTTATATCATATTATTATTCTATTGGACGATAGTAGTTTAATGGAGAAAATTTTGATTAGGATATCCCGACTAAAATTTGGTCTGGATGAATTTTATTACAACTGAGTATGTTTTGAGATGAGTGCAATACAATTATTCTATCAAAATTTATACTGCACTCATCCTAAAGCAAACTCTTTGGCCCCTTTTTTAACTATAATACCCTGATTGCATAAAAAGCCATATTGTTCGATTCCATTTCCTGGACAAAAACTTCGGTTGCCACCACATCATTACTCAATCTGAAATGTTTTCATGGAAAGATATAAGATTAACAAATTTTCATCCATGAAAACTGTCTTAAATGATCATGAACAAATGGGCCCAAGTTACAGGCATCACTTCGCTTTTAGTTTCAGAATTTATAGCATAGAATGGACTTTCAGTCTGCCAAATCATGTGATGATAATGAAAAAATGCTGGCATTCCTAATCAAGTTTATATTTCCAACTAATGTGAATATTACCTGGAAAGGAACGTTGTGCTCTGGCACCACATTCTTTTTCTTGATGACTACTGTAGTCCTCCCCACAACATCAAGGTACGAGAAAGTTTTCTACAACGACCACAACAAATTACTTCATGCATTGAAGTAATGAATATGAACTATAAATAAATAAATAAATTATATATATATATATATATATATCACATCTAAGAATGATGATGAATTTGAGTCATATGAAAATTGATAAACTATTAAATTACCTCTAAATATTGATCTGCTCCAAAGGGAAGTACAGCAGATGGACTTTTGGATCCCTCAGGAAGGACAACCTGAAAATACAAAGCAAACTCTTTGTAAAAAAAATTAAGTTGGGTTAAACAATACTGTTTGCATTTCCATTGCCAGGAATTGATCATACTTGATCGCACCCTCCCATACACAGAAACAGTTTTTTGTTTTCAAATTTAGCTCAGAGGATGTGATGAAGTACATCATTCCAATATAATAAACCTCATCAATGCTTAATGGTTCATTATTTATTTGAGACAAAATATTCATAGACACATTAAATATTTTAAGATAAACATATGAGATTCAAATGCTTTAGGAGCAATTAAAATCCAAATTCTCAAGAAGCAAAGCATGGATGCAAGACGATTTAAAATTTTTGCACTTCAATTGAAGAAAATAAGAATACCTACTTCGTTTGTTCATGTTTCAGGCAAGATACAAGCAAAATGTACAGAACCACTCACATGGTCAGTGTTATTTTGAGAACAGTGAAGCTGTGATTAAAAAGTAGGGCAAAAAAACACCCATTAGACAACAGCAAGCCTTTATCCCATTACGTGAGGTTGGCTATATAAAAATGGATAGTATACCTATATTTATGGGATAAAAATTATTCAAAATGATCTGTGATGAACAGGCTCAACATCTCAAGGAGAACCCAACAGGAATGAATGAAAAATGAGGATTCATAAAGTTGGCACCAAATAAGTAGAATAAAGCTAATGATGATGATGATTTCAACATTGAAAAGAAAAAAGAAAAGAAAATCAGGACAAAAACTTTGATTCATGTAGATAACATCCAACAAGAGACTTAAGATTTTACTTGTCTTATCATGACACTTTTTCTAAATATAAACATGAAAGGAATGATATTATCAGCATTTTTACAATTTTAATTTGTATTTCCTCTAAGTTACAGCCTAAATGACTTCAAATTCTCCAACAAAAGAAAAAAAAAAAAAAAAAAAAAAAGCTCACAACTCCATCTATAAACCCATATATTTTAGAACTACCTTAGTCCTATGCAAGGAGTGATGCATAAATTAGATTATTAACTTGGGGTGCGAACATAATTTTAGTGATCAAATTATGAAGGGAATTTTCAATCTAATCATTTGCTTCAAAAAAGTTCATGAAAGGACATTACCTCACAATTTGGCATCAGATTGTGAACAGAAAAAGAGATCTAATTAATTGATGATTCTAGATCATCTGATTGCAAGATGTAGACAATCAACAAAGATGATTCTAATAGCAAATTAATGAGATCGAAAAGACATCCTCAAAAGTTCACTAACTAACACCAATCATCAATCAAAGGCTTAGTGATCAAGATCAAGAGGCAAAAACTATGGACCATTGGCTTGAAAAGTACAAATTATAGTAAGATAAAGATGAGGTTCAATTTTAAACTTGATCTAGCTAAGTTTGTATTTGAATTTAAATTCTAAGTTAGAATAATTTTATTGTATTTTTTTTTAATTTAAAGTTATCTACTATATATTTTTAGATATAATTCTCTCTTTTGTGGAGTTTATTCAGGATTGGATAGAGACTTATCATTAATGTAATTATCTATAAAAAGGCCATTTTTTTTTTGCAAAATTCAATTTCAATTCTCCCGAAATCCTCAATTTCTCTCCCACTTCTCTCTTAGCTATCGGCCACCTCTTTAAGAGCTACCAGTCCTCCCTCCAGAAGTCAAATTATTTGCTGCCAGCTACTAACCAGAGCCACCAGCTGCTGTCTCGTTTAGTACCAGAACTTCTGGTCAATCTCTGCTGTTGTTGCTGCCGTGGAGTTCCACTGCTGTCCAGTTGCTGGCTGAAACTAGTAGAGAGAGAAAGAAAGCCTAGTATTACAAGCTGTCCCAGCAGAAACAGTAACCTACTCGCTATATGGGAGTATAATAAAGGCAGAAACAGAAACCAGCTTGATGTTCCAGAGAGAACAAGATGCAACATAAGAATGACAAATTTGTTGATGATAATGAAGAATGGAAGAACATGCTAAGGTTGAATAGTTGGCCGCCTCCAAATGACAGCATTACAAACTTTTTTAAGGCTTAATTAAATAAACTTATTAAACTTTTGATGTGAAACATACATGCGGAAGAATTGCTTTGGATTGTAACAATAATTATTGAACATGAACGTTGCTAATTAGTAACTTATGTTTCACCCAAGTTAAATTCTTAGAACTTTAGTGAAAAGATTAAGTAATGGCAAACGGTTACAAGATATTAGCAAAGCAATCGCAGTAACAACGAAAACAAGATAGTAGTACTAATAGCAAATAAACAAGAATCCACGGTGTAACATCAAGATATAGTCACTAAGAGTTCATTCTCACTCAATCACTCTTAGGCTTTATCGGAGGAGGATGAAGCACACGAGGAAAGAGATTACCACTAGGAAGATGGTACCGAAGACCTTCGTTGATGGAGAGGTAGCCGAGGGTGCAGGAAGTTGTGGATGACCGATGATTATCCAATGGCCCGGACAGATATGCTCTTCGATTGATAGTGTGAAGTTGGTATAGGATGCGGTTGATGTATTCATCAACGGTCTCGTTGTTGCCAAAGTACACGTCAAAGAACGGGGATCCAATAATATCTGTGCGTACTTGCTCGTCGAAGACAAATCCGTGGTTGACCTCAGGGTCGGCCATCCATGGATGTGGAGGGCTCCTCTCTTGAACCCCTTGGGGCCGGCGGCTTGTGCAACAAGAAGGGGAAAAGAGAGAGAGAGAGAGAGAGAGAGAGAGAGAGAGAGAGAGAGAGAGAGGGGGAGAGGGAGGCCGGTGATAGGCTAGGGTTGGAGGGGGGAGAGGGGCGGCTAGGGTGAGGAGTTGGGAGAGATTTAATTTCAAAATCTGAAATTATGTTCATATTTTTAATTAGAATCGGCTAGGAGAATTTCAAATTTGAAATTTGAAATAAAAGGAGATTGTGAGGGAATTAGGGGGAGAGATTTAATTAATGGGATCCTTAATTGGATTCCAATTAATGGAATTGGAGAGATGAGGGGTTGCCTAATTAGGTTAGGAAATTTAGGAAAGAACTTAATCCAAATCAATTTGAATTTGAATTTTAAAATCCCTCCAAATTTGGCTACCTAAATTAGGAAAGTAGTCAATTTAGTTAATGGGGATTAAGGGGCGGGTGGTGTATGGCCGGCAATATGGTGATGGGGGAGGAGAGGTGGTGGAGCTAGGGTGGAGGCCAAGGGTGGCGGCAGGAAAGATTAAGGTGGGGCGGTGGGTTGGGATGATGATCTGGTAGGGAACAAAGAGGGAGTGGTGGGAGAGAGAGAGCAAGCCAGCGGTGGGTGGGAGAAAGGGGGGGGGGGGGGGGGGGAGGGAGAAGCGGGGGAGAGGTCAGAGGAGAAGCGATGAACAAAAATTAGAGCTGCAAACCCTGGATCTTTCCAAAAGTTGACGGGTATTGCAATTGCCCACACCTTGAGTTTACCTTCTTCTCTCAAACACTCAACATTGAGGGAGACAGAGAAATCTGAATTTTCATTCATCAATCATCATCCGATTACAACACAAAGGACCACTATATATAGATCTCAAACATAAAAAAGAAAAGAAAAGTACACAATTGCCCTCTAGGCTACAATGACAAAACACTTCCCCATAGGGGTAAATTCGGAAAATAACAAAATTAAATAAAACATAATGCATCAAAAGTAGAGCCGTTGAATCGTAGTCGTCAATCTACGATTCCGTCGCCGGTACACATGTCTGAATCTCCGAATGATGTTCTCATCAACTTTATTTTATTATTCCATTTTATATTTTTAAGAATATAATTTTACTGAATTAAGTTGAGATAGTAGTGGTGTAAGAATGTCAAAAATATAAAGTATCATGCGAGATGAACTCTTAGACCAAGATGAATGTCAAACAATGCTATATTACTTGCCATCTCACCTTGTCATGTCATCTAAAATCAAGTCAACATGTATGGTTGGTTTTCGATGATTCTTTGAAGGTTCTAGACGTGATCTTTCACATTCCAAGGAACATTAAATAAATTGTCAATAATTATTGAGTTTCCAAGAAGAGGAATTAAAGATGAAGCAAATTTCCATACAAAATTTCATGGCCAACCACCCTTTCCTCTCTCTTGCAATGTTTTCTTAAGCTTATGCTTATAAATATGAGAAACTCATATATGTTATGATCTTCTGATAAAATAGAAATCATTTGGAGAAGTATTATCTTCCTCCTTAGGGAAAGCTCGGTGCTAATCTCTTATAATTAGTTTTGTGACCTTGGATATCCCTCTTTAATGAGAGGTTTAATATTTGACATTTTTTATTTTATTTGTGTGATTTCCTTCTATATTTCTCATTTACACTTCTGCTTTGAGTGTTTTGTGGCTTCTCTCTAAGTTCTTGCGCCCCTACATTAAATTATTTACAAAACACCCATATCACCCAATATTTGTAGACCAACCTTCATTTCACTTGATAGATCAAAATCTCCATATAACAATCATAAAAAAATTTCAGAACCTTATTCCAAATATGCTACGCTTTTAAAAAAGGACAAATAACCCTCCTAACTTCAAACCTAACTTCCACTTAAGTTTCTCATAAAATTTGCCAACACAAAACAAACCAAGTCCAAGCCTCCTCCTTGTAGGTCTCCTACACCCTTTGATCTTCCACCTTGTAAAGTCCAAAACCTGTCAAACCACCACTAATAAATTCCCCACCATCCCCTTTAATCAAGTAAAATTATTTCGTTAGGGATCCATTATATCCATTCTATCAAAATAAGAGTAGAAATAGCATGATAGTTGGTATCCAATGCAGAAAAAAATCTCAAAACTAAGTTTAATTGTTGGGAATAGTAATGAGAGAACCCATATCAAGAAGAAAAATTCATTTACATATGAAAAAACACTTAAAAAACTTTAATTAATTGATATATCATTAGAAATCCTACAGGAAATTTTTCTGAAAACTTCTTCATCTATTATAGCCTTTTATTATAAACTTGTGTCATAATGTTAAGAGGTTTGCTAATGATCTATCAAAGCACTCGTATTTGGTACAAGTTACAAACCAAAAAAGGGGATCTAGAAATAGAGCCTATGAAGGCCCTAGTTTCGATTTGGATATAAAACAAAAATACAAGAAAGAACTTAAGAGAAGGAAACAAAGAAACAGTTGCTAAAAAAGGAAACAATCACTTAAAAATGAGTCATCTTCCAATCAAGTTGAATAAAAAGCCAAAATTACTTGAACCAATATCAATTATAATGGAGTGGATGAAGATGCAATGCACTATCACCACATTGAATCATGGTGATCCTACCTATGCTCTCCCTTCATCGTTCAGACCCACACCAACAAATGCTCATTAGGCAAATATTGATAATATGGAAGAGAAGAAGAAGAAGAAGAAGAAGAGTCTCTCAATGATAAATAAAGTATTAGGCCTTTTAAAGTGTAAGCCAAAGTGAACATCCCCACTTATGATGAGACAATCAACACAAATAAACTTGATGTTTAGATTGGCTATTTAAAGACATACTTCACTTTACATGGGTATAATACTCATTAAAAGGAAGTGTGTGCTCAACTTAAATTAAGAAGCCATACTTTAATTTAGTGGAACTATCACATGAAAAGCTATGATGCACAAACATGGACATGGCAACACAGACACAGACACAACACGGACACGACTTCTTTTGAAAATATATGACACGGGTACGGTGCGGACATGACATTATATTTTTTTTATATAGTGTATAGATATTAATGTAACATTATTAAAAATGACAAACAATAATAAATGAATGGCATGATAACTTGTATAGCTTATAATATAAAATATTAGTAAAAAAAATATAAGCAAATAACCACTTACTACAACATAAAAAAAAAAAAAACCACTTACTACAACATCAAGTATTCAAGCTTCAACTACTAGGATTAACTTCAGAGGTTTGTTTTTGGCCTTCAATATCATCATCATTGAATATCATTGCTTCCAATTATGGTTCATCAAGAGAAAGATTTGCAATAGTTCATTGGATATCATATAATGAAAGTTGATTCTTTGTATCTATTTATTTCTCTGGTTCGATATATCTCTCCCATAATATTTCTTTATCCTATAATCTAAATCACAAAGAATATATCTATTTACTTCTCTAATTCTCTCTTATAATAGTTCATTGGATATCATATATTTATAATTAAAATAATTTTATCATAAAAAATTAGGATACGCGTGTCCTAGCCGTATCTGACACGTGTCTCTGCCATGTCTAGAACATGTCCCAGCCATGTTGGGTTAAATTTAAACATTATTGTAATCAAACACATGTCTTTCGTGTCCGACACATGTCCCAGCCGTGTCGGGCACATGTCGGTGCCTGACACGTGTCCGACACTGCATTCTCTCTTCAAGAGGGGTGTCCATCAGGAAATAACCTGGGGTAATTCAAGTGGAGGATCAGTGGAAAAAATTGCCACAATCGGAGACAATTTAAATGACAATTTGGACAAGATTATGACATCAAATATAGGAGACTGGATGTGACATTGGGAACTAACCTTGGAGATGTAAAACCTCTCATAAAGTACATCTATAGGCTTTCTCCAAAATTTCTAACGAACACAGCCTCTCTCCTGTCCAATGCATCAGTCAAACCAACATCATGACAAAGGAAACAAAATGAAAAAACCCTAAGTGAAAGAAAACTTAAAAAACTACATGAAGAGGGATATTCTTGCTTCAAAAGAAAGAAGAGAAAAGGAATCAACAAGACCCTTCCCCTAATGAAACTAATATCTCCAGGAAGTTATGTGATCATTGCCAAATTGTTAGTCACACATAGAAAAATGATAGATGTTATACCCCAAATTATTCATTGAAAAAATGGAAGATGGAAAAGAAAAAAGAGCTACTACTATAGTGGATAACATTATGTCGTGCACAGTGCACAAGGTGACTCTTCTCTATTATTGATGGAAATGTTGAAAGATATGGCTATGTGATCGTACCCTGGTATAAACACAATAGGAATTGTTCATCCTAAGGATATAGTCATATAGGTCACATGAGGTGATCAATGTCATCATCAACACCAACAGCCAATAGAACCTACTTTTTGTAAAAAAAATTACCAAGCATTACACCGATGAGATGGTATGTTAGTTGATTCCACTTAATATCAGGTAAGTCATCTTCAATAGCTCATACATTCATGATAGGTAAGCAATACTAAATTAGTGACCTATCAACTCACAGGGAAAAAATTTTTAGGCTAAAAAAAGATTGCGGCGCATCGTTGACAGACATAACAACAACAAGACAAGCAAGCAAACATATTAATGCAATATCATAAATTCTTATTGATGTTGGACAATGCCGTTGAAGAAGACAGGAGAAGTCATGCTCTCCTTGTTTTAGGCTAGGAAGGTAACATGAAGATGCAGTAGTTAAATGAGAAACATGCACCACTCTCTTCAAGGAGGCTCAAAGACTGCCACCAAAAAGGTCCATAAAGCAAGACATGCAACCTATCTTCAACACAACTGCCAACGTGCCTAAAACATTTAAGGAAATTGGGTATTGAAGCACAAACAAACATACACGCACACACATAAGCCAAGGTGCAACCCTTAGATCTATAGTTGGGGCTAAAGCTCTCAACCAAGGTAGAGATAGATGAACAATGTACTAAAACTTGGCCATTAAGATTGACTCAACCATAATGAATGTGGTCAATGAGTGGCTAAGACCGTTTACAGTTACACAAAGGCGTACCTTCAACTACCAAAGACATCCCAAGAAAAAAAGATGAAAATGTCTTCCAAAAGAGCAAAAAGGTAAAAGTTGTCACAAATAAAGAAACATCCATTAAGAAAGGAGCTTAAAGAGGCGATCTCTTGCCAATTCAAGCAAGAAAAAGAGTAAAAAAACATTAATATCTCGTCAATCTTGGAAAGATCAAAAGAGAATATATTATTATTAAAAATAATTCAAACCAAATAGTTTACCTGATGTATGAATTTTTATATTTGCAAGAGCGAATAGGAACACAAGATGGAACTCTAACTCAAAAAGCTCCTACAAAATAAAATGCTACCCAAGCTCCATAATACAGGATACTCAAAATACAAATATTCAAAATAAAATTTTAAATATCTTAAAAATTTTATGAAAGATTAGTTGTCAAATACAACAAAATAAGTGAGAGGTTAGATAGTTAACCTTCCTCCACCTAAAGTTATGATTCACATAAGTGAAATCATCCTAAAAGGAGACATAAAATCTGAAGATTATATCATGAATAAGGGCTCGTTTGTTTGTCCGTTTTTAGTGCTTCTTCCATCTTCCAATGTTAAAGCAGAAAAAAAATTGTTTGATAAAACCGCTTTTTCTTATTACGTTCTTAATACCGATGTTTTACCAAGAAATGTGAAGGCGAAAAGTGAGCGCCATTTTCAGAGCGTTCTGCGAACTGCTCTCGTGTTTTCTTTATTTTACCCTCGCACGACACGCACAAACTCACGTATCCTCTTCTTCGAGGATCTCATTCACCGCCACAACAGCTTCAACGAGGCTGGAAATCGTATCCCATTCACAGGGCCAAAAATCACCTCAGAAATTTGTTGGAGATTCCTCTACAGCGCCTTCCACACCTCCTCCTTCCTGCTTTGCTCGTTTCTATCTTTATCAGCCCGCTTTGTCCTGCAAATACAACTCCAATCCCATTCGCATCCATTCGTTTCTGGCAACATTCGTCATCCATAAGTATGCCCTCTCTTATTTGAGCAAATACAACTTTACCTCGCCCCACAAGCATCGATCTTGCTCTTCCATCTTTCTATCGGCAGATTTCCTCTCCGATTGCCCCATTCGCCAATCCTACCCACATATTTCTTCTACCGGCAACATTCATCATTCCTACCTCCCACCCGTTTCTTTACCATCAAATTCTATCAATAAATGACTTCAACCTTCTTCTTAGCCACTTTCTTCAACACTCGCTGATACATAATTGATGGGGACATCAGATCAGCGTGGAAGGTTTTTCAGTGACGTGGCCGCCGATCTACGGCCACGATCGAGTCCTTGTATTTCTGAGTCATGACTGTATTTCATTTTATTTATGCATTTTCTTATTTGCTTAGGTGTCGTTATTATTTCCCTTTGTACCCCTTTCATGGGAGTGGTCGCATGTAAGCCCAAAGGGCAAGTTGGTCTTTTATTTTCTTGAGTCTTTGTACCAGGCTATTTATAGCCTCATTTTCTTTGTTTTGAGCTAATGAATGATTATGAGAAAATTTTCTTGCACTTGTGTTTGAGAGCCTTTGAGAGTTCTTGGAGAGTTTTGGAGAGATCCCTTGGAGAGGGAGATTGGCGTATCACCCACCAACCTTGGAGACGGCCGGGTTCGTGGTTTTCTAGTCATTTGTAGGAATTGAGTGTAATCTTCTATGCATCCTACGTCTCATTGTTAGATTAGGGATTTAATTTGAAGCCTACTGTTTGCGTTGTGTGATTTTCTTATTTATTTTGAAAGCTTCAAAGTTCAAAGCATGTAATCTCACTTAAGCAAATCATTTCCTTATTTGTTTTGAATCTTCGTTGAGAATTGCTAAGTAATTGTTTCCTGAATTTATTTTAATCTAAGCGTTGTGCAATGCCTAAATTGCTACATAATCATCGCATTTAAGTAGTCCTGCATCAATAATGCTAATCGTTCTTCCTTACATGTCCCACATTCTCCATTTGGCTGGCTACTCAGAGTGCACTATTTTTTTTAACAACTAATAATGTGTATATTAATTCTTGAACTTAAAACATTTTTTCCAATTTTTTTAATTCTTTTAGTGTTACTATTGGAACATGATTTGCATTTTGATCTTTAAAAAATTAGAACCATTTCTACAGAAGATACGAATATTAGAAAATGAGTAGGTGAGTCATATTATAATTGTAAAAAATATTAAGTAAATTTGAGTTTAATATATGGGTAGTTTCATCATTTATGATGAAAAAGCTAAAATTGTTAATTGTACCAAACACTAATTATCTATTTTAAAGTTTGAAATTTGAATAAGCACATAAAAAGTTATTTAACCAAACAATATTTTATAATAACTCCATTATATATAACGTTATTTCTGAAACTCCATTTTCTCCACAACTGCTTTAAAACAAGCTTTTTCAAGAACATCGACCAACCAAACAAGGCCTAAGATAATCAATCTGACTTTCCATTTCAAAGAAATATATAAAAGAAACTTTCTTAGCAATTTGGCTAGTAGATTGTAAAGGGATCAGGAGATCAAATCATATGATGACTTTAGATGTTCTGACTTCTTAATGGGGGCTATAAAAAAAATAGTGATTCTCATCTGACACCAATGAGATCGAAGAAGAGATCTCCAAAAGTTTACCAACAAAGATGGATCATCAATTAGAGGCTTGATAATCAAGATTGAGAAGTAAAAATTTTGGACCATTGGATTAAAATACAATACTACAGCAAGATAATGATGATTTTTAAATTTTAAACAAATTTGTGATTGAATTTTGGATTAGGAAAATATTATCATAATTATCTTTAATATGAAGTTATTTAGTTTGTCATTTGTAGATAAAGTTATTAAAGGAGTTTGCTTAGGGTTGGATAAAGACAAGTACCTTCTGTAATTGCCAATAAAGAGGGAAAATACCTGAAGGAACTGCTATAAATAGGACAAATTTCTGCAATAAAATTCAATTATAATTCTCCCAAAATTCTCTCCTACTCTCCCTCCCTCTTCTTCTCTAGTTTCCAGCCACCTCTATCACCTCAAAGAACTGCTGCTCCTACCTCAGGATATCAAATTCTTTGCAGCCAGCTGCTGTCCAGAACCAGTAACCGCTCTCACATGCAGTTACAGAGCAGTTAGCTGACCTCTTTGTGGCTACCATGGAGTACCGCTGTTGTTTTCCAGGTGCTAGCTGAACCCGCAGCTAAGAAAAATCTAAGTATTTCTTGATGCACCGGAGAAAAACAAGGGCAGAAACTACTACCTGCTCACTATAGGCAGAAACGACTACCTGCTTGTTGTCCCAGGAACGAATAGAGACCGACATGGCAAGATAGTTGTTGTCTAGTGCAAAAAAAAGTCAAAAAACTGAGTTTGATTGCCCCGACCAGCCAGGAAAGAGTTCAAATCAGAGAGAAATAATCATCTACCGTAATTAAATAATGCTTGAGGTAGCTTAATTGATTTGATTAATAGATCATTAGGGGGCCTACTAAGACCTTTCTGAATCCATTCTTACATCTTACAGGAGATTTGCATTAAAAAATTAAGAGATCAATATCAGATCTGAAGAATACAACCTCCTCATTTTAATGGAGATGTTCTCAACCTTATAGGACTGCTGAAAATCATGGTGCACCAGGCACATATATGACATCTAAAACAGAAAAGTTCATGTTCTGTGAAAGAATGATGCAATGGTTGTTTTTGCCATGCCAGTAAGTAGGAATGCTAATCATATCTCACTTAAGAGATTGGCCATAAGTATCGAAATTTAATTTAGATAAAAATTTCATAAGAGGTCATGCTACTTGTTTGATATTTGAGTCCAAAGCTACTTCACAGTACATCCAGATACATCAAAGTATCACTTAGTTGCAAAAAAAAGTATGGTGCTTCCGATGCCCCTGAGTTGAGAAGCGCTATGGAATTGCACCTTTATAAAAGAATCCTTCCTCTATAAAATTAAACATATGATTTGGCTTTGCAACTAACATTTGAATTGATTTTGCCAACATTCAAGAATGGTTAACTCAATGTAGTTAATTAAGATGATAGTCTTCATAACTCTAGTCTTCTAAAAATCATAATGCAAAGCGTAACGTTTAAAAGTAATTTTTGAACTACTCGCAACTTTGTCGAGACAGCTTCCAAAGTACCAATTATGCAAATATGCAAAATTGGCTCCAGTTGTCAATTAAGCAAAGATGTTTTCATAATGTACAACATGAACCCTTCAACAGAGAATTAAATAAAACATGGGCAAGGAATATCAAAGAAGTTATTTGTAAAGTGCCAAGGTTCATGAAGCTGAAATTGAACACTTGTGAATGGCCCACGTGAAAAAAAAACGAATGGTATAAACACAAACTTACTTTAATAGTAAGAGAATCAACCAGAGTGTCATAGAGCGGACATCCAAAACTGAAGTTCAAATAATGTTGTCCTTCAGGCGATTCAAACAAGAAGTCTTCCAAAGGTACAGAGTAACCAATGACAAAACTGGCCTTCCAACCTCCAAATAATGGATAACGAGGCTCTATTTCCAGTTCTGACTGCAAATGTGAACAATAAGCAAAATTAACGTCAAAAACAATAAAAAAATCCGTAACAGAAAGATGAATTTGTAATAGCTTTAAAATATTTATATATCCATACAATTCTTATTTCATGAAACTTTTGACAACTATGACCCCATAAGAGCCGTTACTTGAGATGGGATGTTACCATTCGCATGGTGATTCTCTACCATCATGATTATTGACACCTCAACACCACAAAATATGAGAGCATTGTAGTGGTGGTTAATGCCATAATATCATTGACCCTTCCAACCACCATTTTTCCCTCCCTCTCTCCCTCAACACCACAAAACATGAGATCATTTTCATGGTAAACAATGCATTTTATCATCTCCTTGATGTTTCCAACCACCCTCTTTATGCCCACCCAAATATTAAGAGTCTTAATTCAAAAAGTTCTTACATTAACCCTTACAACCACTGTCCCTCTCGCACCCTCTTTCTCTCTATCTCTATCCCCCTCCCTATCAGCTTCCCTAAATTTCTATCAGGAGACATAAAGCACTCCCTCCCTCCCTCCAAAAGGTAATTATGTCATGAGATAAGATTCTCGTCAAGTAACAACAAGAAGCTCATATCACTCTAGGGCGGCGGACACTCAGCCACTCTAGGATGGTGTTGGACAAGCTATTTGTCTTGTCTCGCTTTTTTTTTTTTAAGTTTGTGTATACCTCTTGAACACCTTTTAGACATACTTCAATACCACTTGGCACATTCTAAATAGTTATTACAATTTCTCAGACTTGATGAAGCAATAATATTAAATATCATATCCATCCATATTTGTGTCCTATATTATTAAATTCTTACGCATCATACGTTCATATCCATGTATAAGTGCCAGTGCATCTTCAATTACTACTTAGTTGAGTCCTTGATGCTAAATCAAGCCAATCTAAGATTTACACCAACTAAAAAGATCCTTGTCAATGTAGACTCAAATGTGTAGTTAAATGAACAACCATGTCCATGTGACCTAAAATGTGTCTAGTTAAATTCATTTATTCTTTTGTGGATCATTGCTGTTTTGGATCAAGAAAAAATAGCGCCAAAACAGAAATTAATTCTACACCTTCAGCTTCAAGTTTGGATGATGTACTAGATGTAAGAAAGCACGATTAACCAATGCAATCAGTTTGCGCTCCTTTGGAAAATCTATCCTATATTATTAAATTGCCCTTTTTGGTTCATTGGCATTATCGGACATTAGATTTCAGTCAGAGCGGGTGTGGCAACAAACCTACCCCACAGCTCAACCAAAAAAGAATTTTAAGTAACTTGGATTAATTTCTTAACAGAAAAATTAATCCTTTTAAAATACTTTGGAACAACTGCTGAGAGGAGCATTCTTGGGGCTTTGCATGTTAAAAATATTTTTCCATTGGATATCAAGGAATCTAACAATAAACGATACAAAAATTACCTTTTGATAATCGGTGCGTAAATGTGATGAAGAAATATTCCCAATCGCATCTCGATAGTACACTGAATTAACTCTAGGAGGCAATTTTGCAAGAAGTTGTTTGAATGATGAGGCGCCATTAATAGATGGTCTTGCCTGGTATTCAAGCCTATGGATGAAGTTGGCACATATAATAAGCCACCAAAGAATTGAGTTAGTACAGAAGTTTCAGACATTCAAGCTTTGCAATGAGCTTAACAGCTATATTTAATTTATTTATGTTGAAGATGCTCTACAAGCATGGTTAAACATCATGGTTAAGCCGCAGCTAAAACCAGCTGTTTACCCAAAAATAATGGGCAATTAACAAAGGACAAACTAAGAGAAATACCAAGCAATGGAGAAAAATGACAGAAAATATTACTACCTTGGTTGAAACAATAATTTGTACTAATATGCTATTTTAAGAGTGAAGTAATTTTGAAGGCTATCAGTAAAATGATGTCCTGCTCTAGTTTTAAACACGCCTCGCATAACACAAATTATTTCCTCACTCAAAAAAATTCGGGCTATATTTTTCAGTTCATATAAAATAATTTGGCTCGTAAAACAAATTGAATGAATAATTTCAATAGAAATATTCAACATATGATCCGTCACCTTCAGTTGAAATAATGTATTTCTAACCGATTGATATGATTTCCTTCACCTCTACTTCTGAACTTATTTTAAATGTGATTTGTCCTTGCAACCACAACCAAACAAGACATAAGTTCCGTCATACCATAATCTTGCAACAGGTAAACAAAGCAGTTGTTTAGTTTGAAGTAAAAGGGATGTAAAGTATTTAAAATGCATTTGAAAATATTAGTGTTTTGGTTGAAAGTAAAAGAAACACAAAAAAAAAAATTACAGAACTTGAAATTCGCCCTATAATTTATTTTTGGTATTTGAAAATTGATAGATTTAGCAAATTTTCAAATAAGCAATAAATCTGTCATTCCCGTAGCAAACCGTTGTCGCCCATCGACCACCGCCACCGTTAGGTTTTTTTATCACATTCATTTTACTTCAAGACAAAAAAATAACCTATAGTTAGTTTACACTCATTAAAAAAACTCTAAATATTCCAAATGTTGTGCATTCATTTTACACTGCATTCCATTTTACTTTACAATCCTTTTCACCCAACCAAATGGCCGCTAAAAGAAACAAAATCTCCTTGGAAAAAAACTAAATATCTTCTCCTAACCTTCTTCACAACTACCAGCAACTTTCCGTTTCCTTTTGGTTTGCCAGCACATCTTTCCACCAATTTTGTTGCCTACATTTTATTGCAGTTACTAATTCTTCAGTGATTTATGATCATTTTTTGTTCCAATACCTAAAACATGTTGCATTAGACATAGAGAAAATAAAGAGAACTCTTTTACGCTAAAATCCAAAAGATCATTTCATGTAAACAATAATCTGCAAAAGCTAGTCATCCAATCAACAACTTCAAGGAGAGTTATAAATTTTTCAACAATCCATTATCAATGTATTATAAAGGCCTCAAATTCAAGTCAAAAAAAGAACATTTCTGCAAATGCAAGGATAAGGTTATCCATATCAAACCCTCCCCATATCATGTATTAATGAGAGCTCCATATAGCAAGTGGGGGAGTCAATAGGTGATCCGACATAACAATCCGACACAGATCATAATTAAAAAAATGCGGAATCAAGTTGACTCGATTAAATTTTGGGTTGATCAACAATCTAAAATGGACACGAAATTGATCTGGATACTATTCAAGTTTGACTTAAATGGGCCGGTTTGTGTTAAACTATCATTTTTGGGTTAAGCGGGTTTTGTTCGAGTTAAACGAGACATGCTTACGATGAAAATAAAAAGCGTCATCCACATAATAAATGAGTTAAATGGGTCAAGTTAGGTGGGCGTCGGTCGAGACAAGTACAAGCTAAATAATTTAACCAGTATAATAAATAGGACGGATATGGGTCCGCCAGAACTCAACCCACCAACTCGAACTAACGCCCCTGGTATTAAGTACGCCTTCTTATCAATGGTATATAAAAACACAGAACATCTCCATGCACTAGGCATGCCTTGTTATCAATTGTAAATGAAAACTCACAAAATATATATTTTTTCTCCTGTAGTAAAAACGGCCTAATTTACAGAACATTAATGATGCAACATCCTAAAACATCTATCATGTTCAGACGTTTTAACCTGCAAGTTCTGAGTTATCTGGTAAAAAAATCTCAGATATAGTATATTGATCTCAACACAAAATAAATGATAAAAATACTAACATAAAAATATTATTTTTTAAGTGTGTGCATCTCACATAAATTACATCCAGACATCTGAGTTTAACCGCTAAAGATGTCTTGGCCCACATTTTTAAAATTCTTCTTTTAGTTCTCATTATAAGATTTTAAAAAACCTCTACTACTAGTTCACCACCCTAACAAAATTCCCTGATGATTCACATAAATAAATTTTACTATTAGTGGTAATCTTTCAAGTCTAAAAATCATTTTTTGTATAATAACAAAATTCCCAGATGATTCACCACGTAAATTATTGGAAAGTAAAAAATAGAGGTTGAGATGAGATGAGACTGTACTCAATCGCTACAATAATCTTAGAATAGATTTTTTTTTTTTTTAGAGAGAGAGAGGATAAGAGAGTGAAAGTGAGATAGGAGGCAAAAGTAAAAGGGAGTCGTCGGTGTAGCTCACCAACCCTATCCTGACTTAGGTTGCAACATTTTCAAAGCACTAACCTATGTGAAATAGCCCACCTACATTCAATTTACCCCATAAATAATTCTCTTCTAGATAAATGACTACTAGGAGGCACAAATACCAAAATTCCAGTAGAAAGTATTAATACTATGAAATCTGTAGAACCAAAGAAATTTTTTTTCCTTTATTTAAAAGATAAATGAATATAGAAAGTATGATTATTATGTTTTTGGTAAGCCATTGCGTAAAACAGTAAACATGCTGAGAAAAAAGAGTTCCTTAATTAACCTTGAGAATACTCCTTTGTGTCGCGCACCAGCATGCTTTAATTGATAGTACTCCTTTACTTGTAGGGATCCCCAATGGGAAATTTCCACTTCACGAACAAGCTCCTCAACAACCGCAAATGGATTGTTATTTTCAAAATGTATAAGTATTGGGGAAGAATAATATGGCGGATGGTCATGGAAATGTCCATATTTTAGCTCTGTGCCAGCACGGTTAGTTGGGTCTACTCTTGTAAAGGACTCAATCTTGTTAGTAGGTGTTTTGATATACATAATCTGCTCCACAACATGGTAAGGAGACAGTAATACTGCACTGTCACGGTAGTATACCAATTGTGACTCTGACTGACTGATCTCAGCAGGAAAAGGCTCTAGCGAATGAGTCAATATGTAAAGCACTTCTATAACTGCTGTTGCTCCAGCCATTAGAGGGTTGATTAGAGATACAGAAAACAGTTTAGCACCGTTTGGTGCCTCAGACAATTCAGTGGGATTTACATCAAGAGGAATATATTTTTTCTTTTTGCGCTTGCCCTCAGGTAAAGAAGCTTTTATTATTGCCAAGTGTTCAGTTTCTGTTGGTGAAAAAGCAAGAAAAATATCTGAAGCATGAGATGCGCCAGAATTTTCTACCTGAAACATCGAGAAAGTTATCCATAATAAAATAAATATAAAAATGCTGTCCCAGAAAAAGGATAAGAATTTCTTAAAAGTATTATTGTACCAATAGTGACAAGCAGAATAACTTAGTTACACAAGTATTAAGAACAGATTTAGATTATCTGTGGCACCCATACCATAAAAGCCGCCAATGATTGTTTTCTTTAGTACAGTTTAAAAGCTATAGCAATGGATATCATACTCTGCTAATTATTTGTAATATTTATAAAGGGCATACCGAAAGGTAGTGACAATCAGTAAATGACTCCATGAACAGGACTTCTATAGTATATTACCTTCAGAGTTAGATAAACCTTTACGATTGATGAGGTCAAATCAACCTACAGAACATACAGTTAAAATTAGTTAGATAAATAGGGAAATAATTCAAAAGTACACAGTCACAAAATTGAATTTGATCAAATAATGTATCTTTTGATATAGCTAATAACTTTTAAATTAAACTTATTCAGATAGTGCACAACTAGCCACATTTTGGCCAAATCCAATGATCAAAACATGGCTAAACAAATTAATTGATTCAGGATAAAAACATATCATAATTTGAAAGAGGGAATCTGACTACAATCCCTGACTAAAAAAATTACTCGTTATAAGAAACTTGATCACCTACAGTTAAGTGATGATAGACGGGCACCCTGCATTTGGAAAAACTCCCATGAAATTGTAAGGCATTATCGATTCAAAACTCTGTATGTGAAGCTATGTCATTAGGATGGATTGCGTGAATAGAAAGACTGACATATAATGATAAGAGAAATATCAAAATAGATGAATGATACAGTAATATTGAAAAGGAAATACCAAGAACCAATAAACTCAAGCCTTGCAAGTGAACAGAGCATTGCATCATAAAGGAGTTTCAAGCAGCACACATTATCTAGAATTTCAAATTTAAGGGAAAAAAAAAGTATTCATCATTATAAATTGTAAAATAGCATCATAATTCATTTTACGAATCCTCAATAACAAAGCATAGTACAAACTTCAAAAACAGTAACTAAAATGACAATCAAAATAATAAAAAATGATCTTGACATCCAAATGAAATAAATAGCTGAAATAAAAGTAGCATAGACAATGACATTGGTGAAAATAAACTCAAAATTGGTCTCATAAGTAAAGTTTTCAACACTTAAGCCCAAAAATGTTAAAGGATGAAACATTGCGGACCCAAGTTGAAACACAAATTGATGGTCATCCATCAACACAAGAAATTAAGCTAATGGTAAGGGTCACTAATAGCATTAAAAACTTAATTCTTGTTTTATATCAAATGTGGTACTATTCTCCACTAATTATCCATATTAAGCATCGCTCCACTCAAATGAAAGTTTTCAACACCATCAAATGCACGCAGCAAGAGCATACTCAACCATGGCCACATGAGAAAATATTCCATTATAGTTCTAAAGGAGTACATCATAATTTCCCCTTGAAACATGCGGCTAAAAGTCAAAAGAGTTAATAAAAGCTCTAGCTATAATTTAAGGGACTTTGAGAAGTTAATATCGATAGAATCGTATTTTACATCCATGTTCACAACAATAGAATATTGTTTGGCACTTACCACAGTTACTTTCAATTGTTTGCCTTTAACACCAAAACGTTTGCTTTTGACATTGCCATGTTTGACTTTGGCACTATCATGCTTGTTCTTGGCACAATCAAACATGCTTCTCGTACCCTCATGTTTGTCTCTATATTGCAACAATCATCATTGTCAACAACATATTTTGTCTGAGAATCAAAATTAGATCCGATTCAAACCTAACAAAAAATTTTCAAATTTGACTCAACCCTGTAAGATTCAAGTTGGGTTCAATTCAACTTAATTGACCAAGAAAAACAAAAAATGAGCAGGTTTAAATCAGATTAGATCGGGTTCTAATCAACACGAAAATAACGAAATAATACATTGGACTGTGATTTTATATTTTTTATTAAGAATCATTAAAATGTATTTTTTTTTCAAGTTGTGCACCCATTTTGGGTTGGTTCGGTTAAAAGTTCAAACCAATTTAATAAATGGATCAAGTTTGGTTTACTTATATTTGGGTCAAATCAAAGCCCAACCTATTAACCCAAAGTTACACCTATTTATAAGCATTTCTAGCACTCATAAGTCTTAAGTAAAAAAGAGCTGAAGATGAAATTGGATGACCAAAAAAGTGCACATGAATTGCTTCAAAAGCATGAATTAAGGGAAAGAATTTAAATCGCAACTAACCATTATCTATCTACAAATTGATATATATCCATGAAAAAGGCAAATTCATATTCTACTATGGTCTTCTTAGAACTTTAATGTACATATAGATAAAATTAGTTGGATAAAACTAATTCAACTCCCTATTGTCATAATTTCCTGCATTGTTTAACCTAAAATACTTAACATCATCTTCATTTTTTTGCTGAGCTCTACCACTTTTAATTACGAAGTGATCAAAGGCATCAAATCTATTTTTCGTTGTGGAGTCGTTAATTAAGAAGATGAATTAAAATGAGCTACGAAGAGATTCACAGATGATGGATCACAAATGATATTTTACATAGAAACCCACCTATTGAGTTGTGGGTTCCTTGATAGCCTTTGAGAAACTAACTTTCCTATACTTCCTAAGAATACAAACCTTGCAAAACCCATATATCAAAATTCTCAAATAAAGAAGTTTGCCTCTGAATGTAAAATCCTTAATCTTTTCTCACTCATATGTGTCAAACTTTAATTCTTTACCTAAGAATTAATATTTGAGTACCACATGCTATCACCACAACATACTTGCATGACCTTCCTAACACAGTGTTGAAAGTCAAGTAAGATCCTTTGTCATGATGATAATCTATAGAGATCAAATTTCTTTTCAAACCTAAAAATGACTCTCCTTCCTCTGAAATTTCCACACAATCTTAATAGTATTTTATTTATTCAAATGTCATTAATTATCATAATGTTCAGGGATTTTCTAATAATTTTCAACAAATGGGGAGAAGATAAAGCCCATGTCCAAGGTTCTTTATTTTATTTTAAAGCAAGAAAAGATGGCCTTTTGGCTTCTCATAAGAAGGATGACTCATCCAATCCAAGAGCTTGAAGTTGATCTTCAAGCTGAAAGGTCAAAAAACCCTAAACTTGAAAGGAACCAACAATCATTATTCGATGATCACAAATTAATGCCTTTCTTCAAGTAAGATCAGTTTAGCATTTAAGAAAACAAATCAGAATAGCATAAGATAAAGCCGGTTGTTTATCCAAAAATCTGCATTCATTGTATGAAATCCCAACAAAAACATTTTTAAAACATGAGATAAAAGGCAGAAAACACAAGATGTAAAATAACAAACATGATATCATAAAAAAAAGCAAAATAATACGAATAAATATAAATGGGTCTTTTATTGAGTTTTAGGTAACTAGGTCAATTAATTTGTACTGGGTTATTAATAAGACTTGAGATTTTCGTGCATGCTATAAATAAGACTTTTAGAGATATTTAGAGCATCAAGCATACATGTAGAAGCAAAGGAGCCTTTGATTCGCTCACTCTTTCCCCAAAATACCTGGAGTTGTGGGGATACTACAATTAGATGAATCCCTTTCCTTCTCACTACCTGTAGCTTTAGACAAACTACATATTGTCTACTTATCCTATTAATACAATATTGTCTATCGCTTTCTATGTTTTTATCTTTTGTTCGCATCACAAAACCAAATACAACATTTATAAGTATAAATAGAAAAATTACATAGATGGAATTCCACAAAATTGACTTTTTTTTTGAACGACATGGCAACACACTGATCAAAGAGCCTTCGGAGGCTTGAAGAAAGATCTAATTTTCATATCATAAGTCGAGAGCAGAACTAGGGAAGATGGAACACTTACCCTCCTCTCGGCACTGAGAATCCGCACATCTGGCGAAGGGGAGGAAGATCCGAGAGCAGAGAGAAAAGAAGCCAGTAGAAGCAGGCCGAGCAAAATTCTTCCCAGTGCAGGGACCATCAGTATTTCCCCCATTGCTCCACTTCGTCCCAGCGAAAGACTTGGGAGCCTTCGCGAAACGGCAGCCAAACCTGCTTACAGAAGCCGCGAGCCCGAAACCCTCGATTCGGTATCAGGTCACCGTAAAGGTCAAGAAAGCGTTAAATAAAAAAATTAAAAAAAAAAAATTATCAAATTTTAAGTTATAGTGTTTACCCTCAAAAATATATATTATAAAAAAATAAATTTTATGAAAGTTCATGTTCGAGCTTTAATTAAAATTCTAACCTATCCGAATTTCTTGAGGATTTTTTTTTTTTTGCCTTACTTTGATTTTCTTTTATTATTTTGCTTATAATATATTTAAGTAATTATTTATATCACATGTTCATAAAAATTGGAATCGCAAGCAAAAATAAAAAATAGAAAAATAAAATTAATTCATAATTTTTTATGCTAATATAAATATCCTAATTAATTTTATTTAAACATTAAACAAAATAAGCTAACATCATAATCATAAACTAATCAATATTTTAATTATATATAAGTTAATTAAAAAAAATTGCAACATTATTTAAATTGCATTAATTTTAAGTAAGCATTAATAAATAATATTAAATCATAATTATCTATATGAAAGAATCTTGATCTGCATGAATCGAAATTAGATACACAGATGAGGTGAGGAACATAATAAGGATGAGGAGAAGAGATTTTTCACTATGAGATAAAAGCCAAAGTTCTTATTTGATTGTTCTCAGAGTTCTAGAGAAGCAAATGTGCTTCTTTATATGTTTGAAAAGCCAGTGGTATATAACCGCTCCATTTGCTGAAAAAAAAAATGTTTTTACTTGTCCTCAAGCAAAGGATCTCGATGTTGGATGTGTTAACTTGTGTCAAACAGTCAAAGCTTTAGGAAGTGGGGAGTTGATAAGCACTTTGTGAGAATATCGGCAATTTGGGCTTTAGACTTGAGAGTTTGTATGTCTGATGGTAATTTAGTTTGTAGAAATGTGATTCCGTAATAGTGATAGTCAATCTCAATGTGCTTCATGAAAAACTTGCTTGTCATCGATCACCAAGGCAGAGGTATTATCACAGTAGAGTGGAGTGGGATGAGGAGCCGGAATATTGAACTCGTGAATGAGGCAACGTAACCAAATGATGCCTGTGGTGGCAGGCGCGAGGGTTTTATATTTTGCTTCGGTGGAGGGACGAGCAATGATTTTATGTTTGTGTGCACTCGATGAGGCAAGTGTATTGCCAATGTATGTGTAAGAACCTGATGTAATATTGTCTACAAACGAAAGAGGTTTTGGGACCATGATATTGACTATTGAGATAGTCGATTCAGGGGCTTTTCGTCAATATTGTCAATTAGATAAGATATGCACTTTTAATTTGATAAAAGTAGTTTTTATTGAAATTCTATTATCAAAAATAAACTTGATTATAAACTAAATTTCATCACCTGCCTTTTAAACTTGATTGTAGACATTTCTTATACAAGGATACAATTGGCATATGAGATAAGATATGAAAAAAGCTTTTATGCTAATTACTTTTTGTTTTTAAATTGTTTATTTTGTTGAGTTTTACTCATACTCTATTATATTAAATATTATTTCAGGTAAAATAATGGTTAAAGTAGAAAGAAAATAAGCTTTGGGTTTTGATATTTTAGATGTACAATTTTGGTGTATAGTTTTATTTAAGATAGAGTTTAGACATGTTTGCTTATTATGATTTATATAAGTTTTGATGATAGACTTAGGCTTCATTTGGGACGGTTTTTTTACTGTTTCTTAAAATAACTTTTTAGAACAAAAATTAAAAATTTTGTACTAGAAAGCTGCTTTAAGAAGCAGTAAGAAAGTGGTCCCTAACAAAGGCTTAGAATCTTGAAATTATTTTAACAATTATGTAAATGAGGATGATTATTATTTAAATAAACTTTCTTGTTAGACAACTATTATCAAAGTATTATTAAGGGGAGTATCAAGGTTGATATTGGGCTGTAAAGAGTTGGGTGCAAGTTTATAGTCTAATACATTGAATATTTTTAAGATATATGTTGCATAAGTTGCTTGGTTGAGAAAGTATTTGATTTTAGTCTTGCGGATGTGAATGCACATAAAAGCTTGAAATAAGGACTCATTCTTTTAAGCTTAATATTTCATCAACATACAAATTATATGGTATGTGTGCTATGGTAAGAAAGGTTATGCTGGTTTCAATGATGTCAAAATGTTTGTGTTCCGCTGTACCATTTTGCTTAGGAGTATATGGATAGCTATTTTGGTGAAGGATTCCAGGTGATTGTGAATAGTATGTGAGTTGTATTCGCTCCTTCCATTAGAACAAAAAAAAATATTCGAAAATTGAACTTATTTTCAATTAGTTTTTTGAAATTGTATGACTTTAACTATAGTTTTGGAATTTGGAATCATAGGAAAAATCTAGCATAAATAAGAAATATATAAATAATATATATTATTTATGTCATTGTAAAGAGTGAATCGGGATGAACATTAGAATGTACAAGTTTGAATAATTTTTGAGATATCCGGACTTAATATTGTAATCAACCACGTTCAAAGAGATAGCCGACCTTGAATAGAAGATTGTGTAAAGTTTGAGAACATTAAGAAGATGAGGTAGAAAAATATTATGATGGGAGTAGGGTGGAGACCTTATCAAAGACCATTGACACTAGTAATTATTCATTGCTTTGATAAGGCGTTGATTGTTAGAATTTCTTATATTCGAAAGTTGGGTGGGAGGAGGTAGATGTAATAATCTGAATTTATAAAAAAAATAATAATTGAAAATAGAAAAATCTAAATTTCTGTTTAAATTGCAACACAACGGAGTAAAGGGAAGAAAGCTAATTTTTAGCGACCAGATCATTTTGCTGCTTTTATAGAAATTTCTCATATCACTGCAGGTGATTCTAATCCTATCTCTATTTTTCAAATATTTTAATTTTAACTATTTGATTCTCCTCAAAACTAATTTTATTGCATTTTCATATTTAACATAGCTCAGCATGCTCAATAGGCCATATTTACCAATCTAAATTTTCAATTAAATTGAATATTAAGTAATTAATTTTAGTAAGTATTTAATTGAGTATTAATAATAACATAATAAATCATTGCGTTGAGCAAAACAGTAGGTGCGATTCTCATGAATTTAAATAATAATACTAGAAAAATAAATAAACAAGCACCTCATATCAGATAATTAAAATAAAAATGGCATTTATCCTTTAAACATATAGAATTCAGAGAATTATGACTCTTAAATCACCTAATGCCCACAACAAAATAGAGTGTGCATACAATACTAGAATATGTCTAACACCATAATATACATTAAACATCAGAAAAGAACTTACTCCATCCACCCCATATCTCCTCAAAATCACATTATTCGATCAGATAAGAACATAACTCATTTCATTGTAGTAACAAAAATGTAAACAAAATTATTTCAGAAATTGTCAAAATGACTTAACGATAGGCAACATTATACACTATTGTAAAGAATTTCATTATTTCAAAATATAATCAAATTATCAAAGATTGTTCATAATATTATTTAAAGACTTTAATTGTACAATAACATTATTTTTTTAATTAAACATTATTTTCCAATAAATTAAAATAGCATAGTTCAAAAAAATCTTTGGTGTAAAATTCTAGAAAAATATCTAAATATTCATAATATTTGTCTCTATAACATATAAAAAGTTACACGACAAAAATTTTTCTAGTGTAAAGTTATTCTTATTTTTAAATTACATAAATATAAATTAAATAAAAGAATTATAGAAATTTTCGTATTTTTGAAAACTATAATAGGCAAAATATCACTATCTCGATCTAAATAACTTTCAAAACTGGACCTTCAACTTATAAAAACCCGAAGTAGCCCAAATAGGTTATATCTATCTATCTCTCTGTCTCACTAGCCAGTAGACCTAAAGAATAAATAAATTGGCTTTTAGTGAAATTAGTATTTAAATAAAGAATTTAGGCTGAGTGTTGTGATGCCCAACAATTCAGCCACAACGCTCCCTTTGGGCCCCACAACATCGAAACATCGTAGCGCCACCTCCAACACCGTCCCACTGATTTTTCTTTTTATAATTCCAGAGAGCTTAGGGTCTGGTGCCCTAGAGAAAATTTTTTAGATATTTTCTAAACATTCGAACAAACTTCTAAGACCCACGAAAAAATACATGCAAATTCTCAAAATATTTTCAGATACATGTAAAAGTGTTAAAATACATAAATTTAACGGATTACCTTAAATCTAGTTGGGTCAAAATGGGTAGAACGATACACTAACTTTATAGGTGTTATAAAATCATCGTATTGTGTCCACCTTTTTCATAATTTTAACAAATCACAAAGGTAAATGAGGATCGATCTCCCCTGTCAAAGATCAATGTGTGCCTCCCCTCTTAGAGACATCACTTGAGGTTCTCCCACATCCACATAACTAATTCGAGCACTTTGGCCATGATAGGTGTCAAGAGCAAGCTAAGAATTGTAATGTTCCTTGATGTTTTTGGTCACAATGTTGATATCTTCAGTACATAAGAGTAAAATTAGACCATTTAGGCTAATTGGTTCGAGTTTTGTGTTGATATCATTTTTTAAAGATTGGTCGTATGATGGTAGGCCATTTAAAGTGTAAAGATTAATATCTTCATTATTGATGTGGAAATTGACAGCAATGTTGTTGTCTGCCAAAGCTTTAATCACCAATAGATATTGAAAAATTGTTATGTTCTAATGAAAATGTTGCCAAGTTTGATACGAGTTGAATGACCTAGGAAATATATATATATATATATATTAAGGTCATTTCTTATTAGATTCGCTCAATATGAGCGATAGATTAGAGGCTTAGGATAAGAGGAAAGATAGAGTCATAGATGTTTGAGTAAAGAGATTTGATAAGTTTTTAGTCTATTAGTTGCCATTTGTAGTAGTTGGGATCTAGAATGGGGTATCCAATGGCATTGGTGAGATCTTTTGATAGGCATGAAGACGTGCTGTCGAGGAAATATTTGATGCCATGAAAGAAGCTAATTTTGTGGAATTGGAAAAAAAGAAAAAAACATAGAGATCAGGTAATGAACATATTAAGTTTGAGAAAAGGCTTGTCACTACATAATATAATCCAAAGTATACATTATTTTTCTTAATATTTATAGAGAAGAAATAATGCTTCTTGAGGTAAAGAGGAGAGAAGGAATCCAGATTCCACAGTGGATATTTCGGTAGGAAATGAAAGGGTAGTTGTGAAAGGAATATTTAAAAATAAATGCATTTGGTATATGATCATTCTATTTGATGAAAGGAATGTTTGAAAAAGGACCGCTGGTTGTTACTATGAACCCTAAAATCATCACAACAATAAAAATCGATATAAGAATAACACTTATTCTTAACAACTCATTAAAAACATTAGAAATTGGACGAAGTCTACTAAAAAAAATATATTTTTTTTCTTGGTTTCATGAAATTTATCTAATATATTTTATAAATTTTTTGTGGCAAATAGAGACATTATTTATTTATCTTTTGCACAACTAATCCAAGCTTTACATGTGTGTATGTCATTTGTTCCCATTATATATCTCTTTAAATGTTTTGTATCCCATAAAAGCATCTTTCTCACAAATATCACTCTTTTTAACAAGAAAATGTGTAGACATTTTAGTGCTTTTACTGAGATATGGTGAAAAGAAAGCGTGTCTAGCTTAAAATTAAACAATGTTCTCCATGAGAAAGATATGCAACAAGATGGAACATCTTGAGATACGGAGAATATCGAGAGCATCCATATAGTGAAAATAAATGATATATTTACTTATGTTCAACAAAAAAACATAGTCTTGAGCTGAATGTTATTAACTAGCAAGGTGGACATGCCTATGTCATTTTTTCAAGGAAAAAAATGCAAATGAAGCAAAGTCTTTTAAGCACCATGGTGAGAGTGTGATGTGATGATAGGAAGTTTTTTAGCTTTAGATGTGGGACATTCTCTAAAGAGATCCAGAAGAAGATGATCCCAAATATGAATAGTAAAATATGGATTAAGCTGTGCTAAAATAGTGTTTAAGAGCTTGATATGCTCAAGAGTATGTAAAAAGTGAGGATATTATTAGTGAAGCATAAATAATTTTTACAATTATATAATAACTATAAGATTTATATGAGTGGAGGTAACTTGAGAGACACATATCAACATATATCACAATTTTTTTCTACATATATATATTTTTAATGAGGGAAACAAAAGTTTTCTAGTGAGAAAATCAACTTCAAAGTCATTTGCATTGTTTTATAATAGTCTTAAAGATCCATGGCCTTTATGTGATTAACTAGAAACCAAAATATAATAGAATTCATATTGCATGGATGGATGTATGAGCAGAAATACCTGACTTTGATTTTTAAGGTTTATTGACTCATGAGATATAGGGGTGATATAATTGGCTGAGATGATCAAGTGTACTAGTCGATAAAGATAATTTAGTATACCATCCGAGAGAACAAATTGAGATGATAGTGTACATTGGCCAAGAAAGTTGAATTACGTTACACATGAAGTTAATATGTGTATTTATTCATATGTATACCCACTTGTTTTGTTATGAGTTGAAATATAAGAAAATACATGCAACAATGGGCTTAAGTAGGGGAAAGAAGACCTTTAGAGTAATAAGAAATTTATTCAATACCCCATATAAATAGGGTATGGAAACAACTTATCGTAGGGGTGTCAAAACGGTTGCTGGGTCAGGTTGGGATCCAACTTGAAATTGAACCAACTGAAGTCCAATCAATTCGAACCCAACCCACTTAATAAATGGGTCAAAAAGACAGACATGAACCCAACACACTAGCAACTCGAATGACTAGAACCCGACCATTAACCCATTTTTGATTTTTTTTTATATAATTTATCAACTATAGAGTTCAAGTTATTTGATTTTCTTAAAAAAAAGATCATACTTACAAGCAAAAAAAAAAAAATCAAGAAAAAAAGATATTAAACAATTCATTCTCAAGTCAAAAATGGGTTCACGGGTCAACCCGAACATGTCCCATTTTTTTGTTGGGTTAGGATTGAGTCATTTTTTGACACCTCTAACTTATTAAGCAATGTGAGTTATAAAGGTTTTTAATGAAGTTATCTTATGATGTAATGAATTGGCATGACTCAGACTTCCAGCTTTGAGACGTTTTTTTATTGCTTTTTAAAGCAACTTATGACGTTTTTTTTTTTTTTTTTACTTTTGTATTAACAAACTATTTTATAAAACAATAAAAAAACCATTTGTTTCACAAAGCCTAAGTTTCTTAAATTATACCAGGGAAGAAGGTTCCTAGGAAGCAACATAAACCTAAGAAAAACTATTTTGAACTTCATGCCTCTTGCTTTGGGAAAGAAAATCTAATGAAGCCAATGATTACTTTCTAATAGGCTTCTTATCCTCTCCCAATTTAGCCTCCCTAAAAAATTTTGACCCTCTAATGGGGAAGACCCCTCATAGAATGATAGAAATGATAAATGTTCCCCTTTTAACTTTTATAGGGACTTCCTTTACATCTTATTTGTTGTGTTGTTCGACACCTTCTCTAATTATTTGGCCTAATTTAAAAAATGAAAGGCTTTTTAAACAACTCAATTCACTTTTCTTAAGTGCATCATAGCTATCAACTTCCACTATGAATAATCATTTGTGAGGTGTTGATCAAGCATGAGGAGAGTTGAAAGAATGCCCATAAGCTTCATGCCATAGTTTTAGGCCATTGACCAAACAGTTGGGCTATAGAGATGACCCATTCATCCTAATACCTCAATAATAATTATTATTTTTTCTAATAAGGGATATGTTGAGACACTTCAATGTGCCCTTGTTTTTTTTTTTTTATTAAATATTGATTACATTGATTTATGCGGTGATAATAATGGTCGTCAATGGTTACCGAAGGTAGCACCAGATGACAACAGTTGAAAACGGTGGTTAGCTGCTGTGATGATGATGACTTGTTTATAAAATACTTAAATTACTTAAAAACAATTATGCATGTTTCTTAAAGATATAACTTTATTAAAAAAATAAAATATAAAAAATAAAACAAAACAAACATGTTTTAAAGAACATAAGAAAAAATAAAAATAGGAACAAAAAAATCCTGAATAGGCCATTTAGTGTGCTTTTTAATCATTATCACTATTGACCATCTCCGTCGATGTGACAACCACTAACCATCGTCCTGGCACAGCCAATATTATCAAAAACGATTGTTTCTGGTATAAATAAAACAAAAACATATTTAAATATGTCAAATATATATTATTTCATGTTAAAATATACAGAATTAAAATTTAAAATATAAAAAAGCATCCCAAATGGCCTCCAAAAACTCAAGACAAATAATATAATTAGCTAAAATATAAACAAATGGTATTATTATCTATTCAATAAGAGAAATGTTTCTATCATTGAATGAAACTTTTCAAAATTATGCTAAATGTTGTCATAAAATTTATCAAAGGCAAATTTTTTAGCCATCTTGGTTTCATCTTGCCACATTTTCAAATGCGTACAATTTAATCTAGTTCTAAAATGATTGTGATTTAAAATAAAATTAAATCAAATATCAAAGGTAGATAAAATATAAAATTTATCAAAAATGAAATTGCCAATTTCGTCTATTCAATTCTATTTTGTTGTGATTTAGATATTTTTAAAATTTTCAAAATCCTATATTAAATTTAATGAAGATTTACATAAATATCATAAATTTTTTATATTTAATATTTAAAATTTAAAAAATATTAAAAATTTAAATCATATTAACATATTATTAATATTAAATATATTTAAAGTATATATTTATATTTTAATATAATTTAATTGCAAGTCCTCCGTAGTGTAACACATCCCTTCCATCAACTCTCTTGGAATTGAAAAATCTTCTTAGACTTGGTACCCAATATTATCACTGTAATTTATTACGTCCTCAAAAAAAAAAAAAAAAAAAAAGTATGTTAACAAAAGTTATACATCCATAACATTATACTTCATTCGATAGAGATTTAAATGAAGAACTTAGTATATAGCGGTTGGATTGATGGAATCATGGAAGCACCTTCTATCCTTTCCTCCAAACTGAATGTTAAATGCACTTGCGATGTGATAATCTCATCAACATTACTATGTGCGCTAATCTCTTCAACCTCCACATAAAACTAAAATCGTGCGACAACACTATTTCACATATCTCATCATCCTCCACAAACGAAGCTATAAACTCTTTCCTTAAGGACATACAACAAACTAACATCATTGTGTACTTCAATGTATCATACTTGAGCGTTTTTAGGACCCTAAACTTCAGCTGCTCTAACTTTGTGTTAGTTGTCACATGCAATGGACAATAACAGCCCCCAATATACATTGATGCATGCTTATCATCTTAAGACAATTCTCTCGGCCACACATAATAACAAAACGACGTTCCTCGTCTAGACATAACTGCGCTACTACGTTTCACTAATCAAATCCTTCAATAAACCAATATAACCTTATTCACAACTCAAAAACATTCACAAAAAACCATAATTTATCATAAATGATATATTAATATTGAATATAATATTACATATTTAATGTTTACAAATTAAATTAATATAAAACTAATTCAAAAATACATAATAATTTTACACTTAAATATCATATGAAAAAACAAATAAAATTCACATTCCACAAACAAAAGATGTATATCTTAAAATATCATGATCTCCTACAAATACATTGCCAAAAAATTTTAACATAAAGCATTATTTTCTTTTTTGCCAATGAAATTTCAAATGACTAAACCTTTTAAAAAAAAATTAAGGAAACGATTAAATCCATCTTATAAACTTAAAAGAAACTTTGCCTAACTTAGGTTAACCACAAACGGATAATAATAATAACTTAAAAAAATTAATAAATGCCTCAAATCTTGCCTCCAAACATATTTTCGTCGAATATGTGAGGAAATGAGCTGAACAGTTGCCGGATCGAGAAATAGAGAAGCCAAATGCGAAAATAGGGCGGAATCATGGATGATAAAAGGGAACTTAAAAAACAAGTCACTCGCTAAATGGGCGACTTTGACCAGTTTATTTTTTTTAGTTAGTTAACTAGCTAATTTTAGTTTATACCATATTTAGTTTAAAAAATAACCTTTTTTTAAATACTTAAAATGAAAGTATTTTAAGAACCGACAGGAAAAAAAAAAAAGGGACAGGTCGTTCTAAACGAAAGGCATAATTGCAAATCGGTCATAGTTTTTAGACCAAAAAAAAAGGGACAGGTCGTTCTAAACGAAAGGCATAATTGCAAATCGGTCATAGTTTTTAGACCTCGGCGAAATTAATTTGATCCACTTGCCAAAGAACGCTATTATCCTGAATAGCTCAGATCTGTTCTTACTCGCAATCACTATCGGCCGACAGCTCGTTCTTCCGACTTTTGCTTCGCAAAGATTTCAGATTTCTAAGCTGCTCGAGATCTGATCCAGTTCTTGAATATCTTTTGAGAGTGAGTTAGTCATGTTTAAGCGTCCCATTTCACCTTGTTTTCCCTTTTGATTGCCTCGCATTTGAGAGGATTCCGGTGAGCTTGCTTGGGAACCATGTTCGTTATTCATGTATTTGTTTTTGGCTTCAAAGCTATAAACAATGCAGGTCTTCTGATTATGTTTGTTGAGTTTTTACGCGGAATTTTGATTGTTCATTTATTGTGATTCCCGATTTTGTTGTTTTAGATGTTTTCGGATTTGGATTTGAGGGGCAAGTTGCGATGTATTATGAGTTTTCGTTTCTATGGTTATTATTTCGTCCTTTTGGCATCGCTACTAGGAAAGCGGATCCCCGAGGCACGATCATTCTCTGCTGTCTGTACATTCTATAATTGGCAGGTGTACTTATTTCATGTGATTGACCTGCTCTTTAGGGCTTAGAATAACTAACTTTGGTGAGGACTTCTATCTTTTCGTAAATAATCTGTTTAAAGATTGTGGAATCATCTGTACTGGCGTTATGAGCTTGTTTTCCTTTCAAATCCTGATGCTAGTCAGGATTCATGCTGATTTAATGGATTTATCCGGATCTGATTATTCTTGACGGAGTTTATTTTGGGAATTTATGCCACAAGCTGTGTTATCTGCTTGTTTGTTTCTTTCGTTTTGCACAACATATTTGCGTCTTCAAATATTTTTTTCTTCAGGTACCGTGGCTTTGGCGCCATAGTTTTACTGCTTTATGGTGAATATCATGGTTTGCTCATAGTTAATGATTGAGTTTTGCAGTTTGCTGAAATCTATACTTTTTCTTTTTGCTAGGTTGTTTTGCAACGGTGGCGTCTTCTGGCTTGTATAGGATTCAAATTCCTCTAGGGAGGGAATATAGTAGATCCTTTCTTTGTAGAGATAGCAATGGTCGTTGTGGATCATTGTTAGAATCTTTTTGATTTTGTGTGTTACGTGGTGTCGAATTGCCTTTGTGATCTATTAAATATTATCATAATAGCTACGCGATCATTGTTATCACCAAGAAGAATGAGGGGAAGAGTTGATGGAGGACAAAAGAAGCACCTGGTACCATCCATTTGTGTTATTCTGCTAATTTTAGGTTTTCTATTCATCTACTTTGGTGGTCATCGAGGGCATCATACTAGCACTGCTCTAGATTATGGTACCAAATTCTCAAGGTCATTAGGTTGGGGTAGCAATGATGGTGGAGATGCTACAAAAACAGACGAATCTGCTTCTGGACAAGAAGATGGAGTTGAACATATCACACCCAAGAGCTTCCCAGTGAGTGATTTTTGAACCTCCAATTTCATCATTGATAATTGACTTGTGTTTCTAGCTTGATTAATGATTAGCGACAAAACTTCAATACTTAATTGATTATTTCTTTTTTCTCTTCTGTGGAGGTGTGTGATGATCGCCACATGGAGTTGATTCCTTGCTTGGATAGGAATCTAATTTACCAAACACGATTGAAGCTGGACTTGTCCTTGATGGAGCACTACGAGAGGCATTGCCCACAGCCTGAGAGACGCTTCAATTGCTTGATCCCCCCTCCACGTGGTTACAAGGTCACCAGTGCTTTCTATTTATATAAAACATCCATCATCTTATCAAAGATTTTGCCATTAAAAAGCAATCTTTTGTTCTTGTAATTTTACTTTTTCTCTACATATGTTAGATTCCAATAAAGTGGCCAATAAGCCGAGATAAAGTTTGGCAAGCAAACATACCTCACACTCACCTTGCACATGAGAAGTCTGATCAGAACTGGATGGTGGTGAAGGGTGATAAGATAAATTTTCCCGGTGGTGGCACCCATTTTCATTACGGAGCTGACAAATATATAGCCTCAATTGCAAATGTAAGCTGCTTTCTTCTTATGCCTATTTCTGCTTTTGAGGTTGAACTCCTAGAAAGTCTTTGTGCTTGCTTTTCCTTTGTATATTTTAACATTTAGAGATTCATTTATCACATGCAGCCATTGTTTAGTAGTCTATAGATTGTTAAGAAATTCATCATCCCTTACAATCTCCTTCAAAGTTTATTATTTGTTCTGAACAGTAAAATGAACAACTAATTTATCTTGTTTTATTTGACAGATGTTAAAGTTCCCAAATAATGTAATAAACAATGAAGGAAGATTGAGAACAGTCCTGGATGTTGGTTGTGGAGTTGCAAGTTTTGGAGGATATCTTCTCTCTTCTAATGTCTTAACAATGTCTTTGGCTCCAAATGATGTACACCAAAACCAGATTCAGTTTGCTTTAGAGAGAGGAATTCCAGCCTTCCTAGATGTTTTAGGGACAAGGAGATTGCCTTACCCTAGCAGGTCATTTGAACTTGCTCATTGTTCCCGTTGTAGGATAGATTGGCTTCAAAGAGATGGGATCCTTCTACTTGAGCTAGATAGACTACTGAGACCAGGTGGTTTTTTTGTTTATTCATCACCTGAAGCATATGCACAGGATGAAGAGGATCTAAAAATATGGAGAGAAATGAGCACACTTGTAGATCGCATGTGTTGGAAAATTGCTGCAAAGCAAAACCAGACAGTTATTTGGGTCAAACCTCTAACTAATGATTGTTACATGGATAGAGCGCCAGGTACAAAGCCTCCTTTGTGCAGATCTGATGATGATGCAGATGCAGTTTGGGATGTCAAAATGGAGGCTTGCATTACTCCTTACTCTGAACGTGAGTACTCTATGAGATATTGTTATATTTGTAGTTTCTATCTTTATATTCACAGACTTTGTTCATTTTACTATTTTGAAGTTCTAAAATTTGCTTGTAGTTTTAAATTAGCTCAATCTATGCTACCTCTTGGTTGAATGTCTCCTATTTGGATAGCCAGTTCTAGGGGTTTCTATATGTTTGTCCCTCATACTGATGTTTTTCCATTGAAAAAAATTGCCCTTTTAGCATATATGACTGGCGGTATACTTTATCTATGCTAATTAAAGTTGCAGATAAGAAAAACCATTTTTAGGTTGTAGATTTCTCTTGCGTGAACACATTATGGAGCGTTTTTAGCTTTTGAGTGCTTGGCGGTCATAATATTACTTTACATTAATAAAAAAACTTCCATTCCGAGCTTTTTATAAAGTATTAGAATGAATCTTTTTCGGTTCTGATTGTTTTTGAGTTTGCAGTTGATTCTTGTTTCTTTGGTGTCCGTTACGTTAGTTTTTGATGCTGGTATGGATTTTCGCCTCATTTACTTTTCATGATGTCAGTGTTTTTATGACAAGATGCTGGTGATCTTTCTAATTGATCCTTAGAATAGCATTTTCCTTATACTACTCAAAATGGTTGGCCAATTGGCACGTGAACCTATAAAGCAGCTTGTGCAATCACCAAATTGTTTCAGATCTTATCTGATTTACTATCCAGCCTTTTTCTTTTTCATATTTCATGCTACTTTACTAACGGTCATACTCAAGGAATCTTTTCTTCCCGCGGAGTATTATTAGGTTTAAATGATTTCTTAAAATGCCAAGCAACGAGCAATAAAGATTTAAATTAGTAACACCTAGAGTCCATGATTCTTCTGACTTGATACATAATTGTGGTTATTCATGAATGGTTAGGAACATCTGGGCATGGTAAGTCTGTGATGAACTATCCTGTCTCCACTCTAAAGCTTATCTGTTGAGCTTGCAACGAGTAGTTGTTATTACATAATATAGCTACGTCGGTTGCCTAGTTCATTAGTCTGTCAAGTTACACATGGAGACCCAATAGAATGAATGTGGCAGTTTATGTATTTAGGAATATTGTAAAGTTGATTTATGTTTATTTGGAGTTCATGATCAATCAGGTCTAGATTGTTGCCAAAATCTATTTGGGGCAGCAAAAAGTTCAAATTGTCTTGTGCATAACCCATGTGAATTGGACCAAACCAAGTTGAATCTTGTAGCATGAATGACTTGAACTAGGTGAATTTGACCAAATCAATCAGATGAATGAGAGAAGCAACAATAATTCTAAAAGGTTGTGGTAGTCCATAATTTAGATCCAATGCATATGGACTCCACCGCTACAAGCCTACCACAACAATAACAACAACATCAAGCTTTTGTCCTACTACGTGGGGTTGGCTATATGAATCTTTTTTCTCCATTGTGTCATGTTAAAAGTCAAAATCTCGTTTAAATCTAATAAAGAAAGATCATTTCTAATATTTTCTAACCAAGTCTTTTTAGTCTTGTCTCTACCTTTCTTAATATAAGTCAAATCTAATACCTCTACTTTTCCTAACCGGGTAATCAAAAGGCTGATGTTTTATGTGACCAAACCATCTAAGGCGACCTTCTCTAATCTTATCTTCCATTGGAGCTACTCCATCCTTTTCACGTATATGCTCATTTCGTATCCTGTCTCTAAGGGTAAAGCCACTCATCCACCTGAGTATCTGATAGAGACCACTTGAATATTCCAAGTGATTCCTATCGGATCTTCGCCAAAACACAATTATTCCGCTGTTTTCAATAGAAAACAGCCACCAAACAATGGAAAATCTGAGAAAATAGGGAGAAAACGTTGGGAAAACAATAGTAACAATTGTATTCCACTAGTAGACAAACAAAACCAAAGCAAGATACAATGTTCTTCAATTCGAGACGAAGAACAACTCTCCAACAATCTCCGGCAACGCCAAGAGCCCAAGCAAGAAAACCTAGAAGACAAAACTCATTCAAAATCAAGATGAAAACCTAATCCCCTCATAACTCCCTATTAATACAATCTAATTCAAATTAAAAGCAAAAGGACTACTCTACCCTTCCTTCTCCCTCCAAAAACACTTAACCCATGTTTGAATTGCAAGTGGACCCCACTCCGTGGCTCCCTCTCTCTTCCGCGCGGCTCCTCTGCGTCCGTCGCTTATAGAACTGGACCGGCTGGGCCGGTCCAGGTAGAGCCGGTCCAAGCTGGACCGGCATAACAGTATCCTCGTTTCTGCAACGCTCAACTTAGTATTATGCTTCTCTTTTAATGGCCAACATTCTGCACCATATAACATTGCAGGTCTCACCATCTTATAGAATTTTCTCTTAAGTTTGAGGGGTACCTTTCTATCACACAACAAGCTCGATTCATTCCTCCACTTCAACCGTCCAACTTGAATTCTACTGATAATATCTCTATCTATTTCACCATCACTCTGAACAATAGATCCAAGATACCTAAAACGTGTGCTCTTATTAATGACTTGATCGCCCAAAGTCTCAACCCCCCCATTAGGTCTATTACTACTAAAATTTCACTCCATATATTCAATTTTAGATCTACTCAAGCGAAAACGTTTGGACTCTAAGGTTGACCTCCATACTTCAAGTTTACCTTCAGCTCCCTCTCTAGTCTTATCAACAAGAAGAATATCATCAGTAAAAAGCATGACATAATATAAACGTGGTCCGTTGAATAGAGTTCTACAAATGTCCCCCAGTTGATAATATCATAAGAAATTGAACTTTTTGTTTAGAACTCTGTCTAAATTTGCTTCATCAGCTCTTTGGTAAACCTCATATGGTATCATTTCCTATATGGAGTTTTCTGCCAGATTTAAAACAGATTAAAATCATACTCCATAATAACTAAGAAAAGATATGCCTCAAATTTTTTGGTAACATGTTTGAATGACCATATCCATTGAGTACAAATTTAATAGATGTCAGAACCAAAAATCATCATGCTGTTTTGTTATTTATATTGTATTTGAAGATTTGAACTCTCTATCCAGAGTTGCAATTTTCTTTTATTCACCTATCTAAGTATGCTAAAATTTCTTCAAATTCAATCATAACATTATTCTCCTGAAACCTTATATTGAGAATAACGACGCTTGGTTTTTACAGAGCATCATAAAGATAAAGGTAGTGGATTGGCTCCATGGCCTGCTCGACTTACTACCCCTCCTCCAAGGCTCGCCGATCTTGGTTATGCTGCAGAAAGTTTTGTAAAGGACCTGGTAATTTATATGCTTCTGCAACACTTTTGCTATAGTTTCTTAAAGCTTAGAAATACTCTAGTAAACCTTCCTGTATGATATTCTCTACTTTATACTTTGCATATAGGCACCTTTTAATTATTGTCAAGATACACAAATTTTGGTGCCATTGCACAATTATTTAATTTGTTGTATTGCATGTGCTGCAGGAGGATTGGCAGCAGAGAGTTCATAATTATTGGAATCTATTAGGCCCTAAAGTAACAACAAACACTATAAGAAACGTGATGGACATGAAGGCAAACTTGGGATCATTTGCAGCCGCTCTGAAGGACAAGGATGTTTGGGTTATGAACGTTGTGCCGCATGATGGGCCAAGCTCACTTAAAATTATCTATGATAGAGGCCTCATAGGCACTGTGCATGATTGGTACGCTCCATACTCTCAGCTCTTTTATCAATGCTTTTTCCTATAAATATACCAGCCTATAGAAACTAATCTAACTCGAGTCCATGATCAGATCGAATACCGTCGAACTTGAAAAAATGAAAAAAAAAAAATCTTTTTTACATATATAATACCTAAAACTATTGAAAATGCGTATTTAACACCTAAACTTTTATATTTACAAATATACCACCTAAAACCACCCTTTCCTTTTATTCTACCACTCCATTGAAGTGATGAGATACTTGTATTCACTGTGAAAGGATGCCATTGATGGGGAAGACAGTCGCTAATAGTGATTTTTGACGGAAGGTTTAAACAGAATGGTAGAATGGATTAAAAGAGGGGTTTTATATGGTATATAGGTGTTATGTATGTAAACATCCCCCCCCCCAAAAAAAAGAGTTTTTTTTGGACAACTTGTGAGTAATGAATGATCTCATCCTTTTCAGGTGTGAATCATTCTCAACTTATCCTCGTACTTATGATCTCCTTCATGCATGGACCCTCTTCTCAAGCATTGAGAAAAAGGGATGCAGTGCTGAGGATCTGCTCCTTGAGATGGATCGCATTCTTAGGCCCACTGGCTTCATTATCATTCGGGATTCTCGGGCTGTTATCGACTTGATTACCAAGTACTTATCAGCACTGCATTGGAAATCTCTTGCAGTTGTGGACGCACAGCCAAATTCCAGTCCAGAAGATGGAGAGGCCATCCTCGTTATTCAGAAGAAGCTGTGGCTTGTGGAAGAGAACCTCAAGGATTTAAGATGAAGATATCTCGCTCGTTCTTATATATATCTCTCTGGCAAAACCAAGTATTTTTTCCTTTTGATCTTTCTTTATTGCACGCTTGGTAGTGTTAAAATTGTAAGGATAGCTGTGCTATTTTTTGATGTTTTTTTTTGGGTGATCGTAAAGGCTTCCTTGATGTTGTTATTGGTTATTGCTGCGCTTAGTTTTTCTTTTACATGGAATAAGAAAATAATGTTTCCATCATGATTTTAATGTAATGTGGATGACGGTTGTTACTTCATAAAGATAAATTTTAAGAAGCTAGGTGCTTTACCCAAACTTTAAATATTGATTGTTGTCAACACTAAGCTGTGGGTGTGAAACCTCTTAAGTGAAAGTTAAACTCTTAAACATTGAGGCGTCTTTTGTTGTGTGGTTGGAATTTCATTAAGAAATTCTGTAGTTAAGCATGTTCATTTCGAAGTAATTTTAGGATGGGTGACTTACTGGAAAGTTATACCAACAAGATAAAATTATGAGGCTCTTAGGCCAAAGCGGATAATATTTTGATAGTTAAGAGTTTCGGTTGTTATAGGGGGATATTGCTGATGCTCTATGTTATGAACTATTGATGCATTGGGCTTGCTAGAATTGGTAGAGGAGCTTCATATTTGCTTCCTTACTCTTAAATAAGGGTTCCATTATGAAGCATTCTGATGGTTGCATCGCTTTTGCTGCACATCAACTACGACTACTGAGGTTTTTTATTTAATTTTATATGTGTAAATTTATTTTATCATCATATAAATGTATTTTATTAGGATATGACTTGTAGAATATATGATGGGTAAATGCAGAGGCCTGTTGCAAAATTTGAGTAATTACTAATTAGAGATGACACATAAGGAGAAATTATTCTGTGCAGATATCGGACGATCCGGAGACCAATTAGAACATGCTATGTCATTTGGTACGGAGTGGTATCAAGCACTGGTACAGAGTAAAAAAATGACATGGCGCGTTCTGATTGGCCTCCGGACGTTGTAAGAAAAGGGAAATGGATGACTACATCAATCTCATATAGTTACTATAAACATCTTAGATTTAATCAATATATTCTATGTATCAATGCTAACAAATTATTACTGAAACAACTTGTTAATATAGGATAAATATAATTAATAACATTTGTTTTTTTTATTTAATTATACACATGATACATCATCATAAAAATATCTTGATCGTGCACGAATCTCGACGCAAAAAGCTATGCGGAAACTTCAAAAATTAAATCCGGGATCATCTGAACTCCGATTTCAGCAAACTTATACTTGAACTGATTGTCTCGGAAATACAAACCCAACGACACCAAATTCAACTCAATTTGAGCCCAAATGAGCCCAAATCGAGCACCCGAAGCGCTGTTGGAAAGTTCGTACCACAATTTAAGTTGCCAAATGGTATCCGATTTTGACGAGCTTATAGTCGAATCAAGGGGCTCGACGAGACGAATCCAATGAGCCCAAGATCGCCGAATTCCGACATCACTAAGGCCCAAATGTCCAATGAACAGTACATGATCGAAGGATCCAATATCAGCCGTCCATTCAACCACTCCCTATTTTCCTCTGATCTCGCGCCTATTTACAAGCCATGCCACTTCAGAAAAACTATAAATAGAGCCCTCATTTCTCATGAGTGGGGGGACTCAAGCAAGAAGAAGAAGTGAAGAAGAAGAGAATGGGAAGGAGAATCAGCTCCTCCTCGACCACCGTCGGAGTTCTTCCCGCCGCTCGAACACGTCGAGATTCTGCCGGATATTCGGGAGAACGTCAGAATTCTGCCCGACTTTCACGGGACGCCAGAATTCTGGCCAAGTTCCACGGCTTTATGAAATTCTTCACAATTAATGACAGAGTTCCCTCTTGACGCCGAAACTCCGCTCAAATGATGCCAGAGTTCTCCTCATTCACCAACAAACGTCGGACTTCTACTCGACGTCGGACCTTCACTCTTCGCCAAGTTTCTACCCGACACAGGACTTCCACCGGACTTTCGCTGGATGTATATCCGAAGATGGATTTCTTTCAATTGTTGGACTTCTACCTGACGCCGTCCTTCTAACCATCATCGTCAGACACAGTCCTTCCAGCCTCCGTCGCAATATAACGATCCTCCTGATCTCCGTCGCCTACCGACAACGGTCCTTTTAACCTCCGTCGCCAGCTGACTACAGTTCTCCTGACTTACATCGCCCACCGACTACAGTCCTTCCAACAAAGCGAATATGTCAATAGTGACTATTTGTATTTACATCATGTAATGTACTATATAAGATGTACGTCAAGCTAAGGCCTTCTCCCAATGAAGGACCTCATTTGTAATCGACTGCAAATACTAATGGATTCATTCGAACTAGGCTAGGCTCCGTGATTTTTTCCCATTTTCAAGGGGTTTCCACGTAAAAATCTTGGTGTCTTCTAAATGCTAGACCCTCTCTCTCTCATCTGATTGCGTGCCGGATTTTCGTACAACGCTAAGACGATAAATTTTATATTTCTCCACTGCCACGAATACTCCTGGACGCAACAACACCATAAGAAAATTACAATTTTGTCTATTTATTAAAAATAGATGATCTAATATGATTGATATATAAATCCAAATTTATTGTGTAAATTAGATATACAAGTAAACCATATCTACATATATAATATAAATTAATAATAATTTGTATTAAATTTATAAGTTTATATATAAATTAAATTTATATAAAATGTGAGCTATATTTAAAATGAGTATTTAAAATTACATAAGATATTATTGTGGATGAATTTTATTTATTTTTTAGGACCAAATGTAAATTATTAAATTATTATAATAATATTACTATGTCATTTAAAACTTATTTAAATAATTCTTATATTTATTATGTTATTTAGTTTAATCTTGATTAAATCCCAATTAAACTATTGAACCTTTACTTCTGATTTTATATTCATTCCAATTAGTCATCATTAGATTAAAAAAATGATCATTAGCGTGAGGTCAAATTTCGGCATGTGAATGATTTTCTCTATACATTTTTTTTTTCTGGCTTATTAGTTGTCATGCTTTAACATGCATAACAACACATCGTGCTAACATTGCTCGTTGTAATTATGCCACATTTTAATAGCTTAAAACATAATTAATTTCAAAAATTATATATTCAAAAAATACTAATTTTGTCATATATATGTATAATTTATATTATATGTTATTCCTTAATTTAATTAAAGTTTTTTATAATTACTTTTTTTATAGTTTTAATTTTTTTTACTAAAAAATTACTTTAAAAATAATAATAAAATCTAATTTAGATGATGCATTCTATTGAATGCACCAAATTATTTGACGTATTTAAAATATGCCAAATAATTTGGTGCATTCAATGGAATGCATCATTATGTTTGGTTAGTTTGTTTCTTTTTAAAAAATTTTAATACTCTATTTCTATTTTTAAATTATTAGTAAATAATTAAGTTATATTAATTTTTAAATTTAATATCTATAAAAGAATAATATCTATTGCATAAAATCAATAATAGCTGTAATAATCTGATCCTAATATCCGGATTTTTTAAAAATTAATTTCAACCACTTGCTCGGAAACTCTCTATATCACTCCCTTTAATTGCTCCGATCCACTCTTACTGTAACTTTATATTGGCCGACACTTTCTTCTACCATTTCTCCGCTTAATTGCTTTTCAAAGATTTATAGGCTGCACGGGATTGCCCTGATCCAGATCCCCGCCCCGCTCCGCTCCGCTTTGAGAGTAAGCTGGTCCTCGTTTCGCTCACCATTTCGTTTTGCCCATTGGTTTCCGTTGAGCTTGCTTCCGACGCATGTTTGTTTTTCGTGTATTTGTTTTCGGTCTCAGTTGTTTTAAGAAAAATCGTTTTTTTTTGGAGTTTTGTTGTTTCGTTTTTGCGATTCCTAATTCATCCTTCATGTAGATTTCGGATCAAAATGGTGGAGTTGATGACATTGGCGTCATGGGTTTGCTTGCTTGTTTAACCAGTATTGGCTGTAAGTTGGGATGCATGAGTGTGTGGTGGAGTTTTATAGATCTGTTTAGACGTCAGGAGAAACAGCCTCTTGTTGAAGTTCCAAATCACACATGCGCACTGAAATTAATCTTTGAACCCAAAACCTCTTGCTTGGGACCATAGCCATCACAAACCAGCCTAGGGTCGGGCTGGTGTTCACTTGTGCTTTTGGGCATTACTCAATTTGTTGCTTTGCTATCACAAGTTAGTTTATTTCTTCACTATATATCAATTCACTTCGTCAGTTCAAAAGAATAACTAGATCTAACCTTCAACGAAGTTCATTTATATCCAAAATTGTAAAAGCACAAATCCTTGCGTTTTAGCATAAATCACACACATTTATATTCCATTCCTCTAACTCAGGCCTCTTTGATGGGGCAAACACCTCAACCAATCGACCTAAGGATGAGTGTTAGTTCCCTTAAACTTTTGACCATTACTCAGTTTATTTCCTTATAATCTTGTGTTCGTGTTTTGCGTATGTTATATCTCAGCTCAATTGATCAGTCACAAAGAATAGAACCATCTACATTTTATGATTTTAATGAAGTTTCTTTGAGGAACTTATATCACAAGCTATCAAAGCACAAATCTAACTAAAGGAAATGGAAAAATGAGTACTTTCATTGATACTATTTTAGATGGTGATTCTTGCGGAGGTTGTATTATTTACGAGAAAGAATAAATATAAGGATAAATATATGATATATGTATAACATTGATAGTCATGTTGAAATGAATTTAAATGGAGTTTCTTTATGTTTAGAAATGAGCATACATATTATTTCTAAAGCCTTGCGCTACTGTAATTTAGAAGTATGATTTACTCATTGAGTTATTTTATGACTTACCCTTTTTATTGATTTTTTTTTTCAGGTATTTATTTGATTTTATTTCAAATTGTTTTGAGGTTTCAATATCTCTTTCTGTTATGGGAGATGAATTTAGTTAATGAAAATTTAATCAACCGTCTTATCGTCTATTATTACCTCGTTAATTCTAGCCTTCGGTCCGTTGTGACATCAACTATGCAACTAATGACAGCTTAAGCATGACCCTCTCCCCAAAAGACTGATGTCCCCTCGTTTGTGCTCTGTTGTAGTCCCAACAAATTGCTGGCTAACTAGTATGCCTCTAAAGAGCCATCTCGTGTCAAACCATTGGCTTCTAGACTGATGAAGACCTTATACGAGGAACTCTCTCTTTACACTCTGTATTTACTTGGACAGACCTACCTGGAGATGCCTTAAACTATTTTTGCATATCTAAAGCACCATCTTATGTCATGCCACGACTTAGCAGCGGTGATGTTACCAAATAGTAAACATATCCTAACCAATGCTTGGGATGTAATATACGAAACGTTTGTAAGTGGAAGGTACTTTTTGATCGTTTCAGAAATAGAAACATTATATGGGAAGATACTTGTTCCTTCATCTCCTAGCTTGTCTTACTGTGCCACATACACTTAAAATGATGTTTATTTTGGGGACTTCATATCACTGGCTTGTTGTCTGCCTCTTGTATTATTTCATTTATCATTTTCATCTCCCACAATTTAATTGGTTATATTTGCATGTTCAAATTTGTTATTCTTTCCTTCTTGTTTTATTTCCATAGTTTTACTCGCTTTTTGGTGAACATCATGATTTGATCATAGTTTATGTTTTTTACTTATGAAGGTTGTTACTTTAATTGTTACTGTTTCTTCTTCTAGATTGTTGAGCAACACTGGTGTCCAAAGTCCCAACGGGAGGAATAATTATTGACCCTTGCTTCGAAGGGATACCAATCATTACTCCTGGATCATTGTGAAAATCTTAATTTTTTTGCCTGTAGGTGGGGAATTGCATTTAACGATTTGTTAAATGTTATCATAATAGCTATTTGATCATAGTTATTTCCAAAAAGAATGAGGGGAAGAGCTGATGGAGGCCAAAAGAGGCACTTGGTACCATTCATTTGTGTTGTTCTGCTAATTTTTGGTTTCCTATTCATCTACTTTGGTGGCCATCGAGGGAAGCATGCTAGTGCTGCTTTAGATTATGGTACCAAATTCTCAAGGTCGTTAGGTTTAGGTTGGGGTAGCAGTGATGATGGAGATGCTTCCAAAACATATTATGCTTTAGGAAAAGAAGATGGATATGAAAATATCACGCCCAAGAGCTTCCCAGTGAGTGGTTTTTAAACCTATAATTGAAGAATTTTTCTTGTTAATATTTTTCTACAAAACATCTGGACTTGTTTCATATTTTATCAAGGTTTGTGATGATCGCCACTTGGAGTTGATTCCTTGCCTGGATAGAAACTTAATTTACCAAACACGATTGAAGCTAGATTTGTCGTTGATGGAGCACTATGAGCGACATTGCCCGCAGACTGAGAGGCGCTTCAATTGCTTGATCCCTCCTCCATCTGGTTACAAGGTCCTCAGTGCTATCTATATATATCTGACATCCATCGTTTTACTGAATCTTTTTCCTGCTAAAATGCAATCTTCTTGTTCTTGTGAATTTATCTCTAATCTCCATACGTTAGGTTCCAATAAAGTGGCCAAAAAGTAGAGATGAAGTTTGGAAAGCCAACATACCTCACACTCACCTTGCACATGAGAAGTCTGATCAGAACTGGATGGTTGTGAAAGGTGACAAGATACATTTTCCTGGTGGTGGTACCCATTTTCATTATGGAGCTGACAAATATATAGCCTTAATTGCAAATGTAAGCTGCATTCTTCTTATCTCTATTTCCGCATTTCCTTTTTCTGGTTTTTAGAGATTCATTTATCCACTAGTAACCTTTGTTTAGAAGTCTATGATTTGTTAAACCATGAGAAATTCTTCTTCAACCCCTAGAATCTCCTTCACGGTGCATTATTTTTTGGTGAACCACAAAATGAAGATTCTGATTTATCTTGTTCCATTCGACAGATGCTGAACTTTTCAAATAGTGAAATAAACAATGATGGAAGATTGCGAACCGTATTGGATGTTGGTTGTGGAGTTGCAAGTTTTGGAGGATATCTTCTCTCATCTAATGTTATTGCAATGTCCTTGGCTCCAAATGATGTTCACCAAAACCAGATTCAGTTTGCTTTAGAGAGAGGAATACCTGCCTTTTTAGGTGTTTTAGGGACATGGAGACTCCCTTACCCTAGCAGGTCATTTGAGCTTGCTCATTGTTCCCGTTGTAGGATAGATTGGCTTCAAAGAGATGGGATCCTTCTACTTGAGCTTGATAGACTACTAAGGCCAGGAGGTTTTTTTGCTTATTCATCGCCTGAAGCATATGCACAGGATGAAGAGGATCTGAGAATATGGAGAGAGATGAGTGCACTGGTAGAAAACATGTGTTGGAAAATTGCTGCAAAACAAAATCAGACAGTTATTTGGGTCAAACCTCTAACAAATGACTGTTACATGGATAGAGCTCCAGGTGTTTTGCCTCCGTTGTGCAGATCTGACGCTGATCCAGATGCAGTTTGGGGTGTCCAAATGGAGGCATGCATTACCCCTTACTCCGAGCGTGAGTGCACTATGAAATATTATTATATTTATGTTGTAGATTATATTTTCTAATCCATAAACTTTAATCATTTTAGTATTTTGGAGTACTTAAATTTGCTTGTAGTTTTAAGTTTGTTTGATGTCTGCAAGCAGTTGGTTGATTGTTTTCTGAGTATTCAATTAGCTAGTTCTCGGAGTTCCTGATTAATGCATTTCTGCTGAAAAAAGCCACCTTTTTGAAAATATGAGCGGCTATATAAATATGCTCATCTACAGCTATAGAAAACCATCTTTCAGCTGTAGATTTCTCTTACAGGAGCGCCTTCTGGAAAGCTTTTAGCTTTTTGAATGCTTATTGAGCATAATGTTAATCTGTACAAACGATCATTCATTATAAGCCATTTTTAAAGTATTAGAATGTATAGCGATTGTTTTTTGAATTTGCAGTTGAGTCTTGACTCTCAGGTGTTTATTGTTTTGGTTCTTGATGCTGATCTTCATTTTTTATCTGATTTCTTTTTCATGACATCACTTTTTTTAGAACCAGACACTGGTGATTCGTCTGATTGATCATCTGGTCAAACTTTTATTATATTGCTCAAGATGGTCGGGCAATATGAAATAACTTACAAAACCACTTATGGAATTCATGCTGCTATTGTTGGTAGCATAAAATAAAGATATGAATGCTGTTCATTCTTATTTTCTGGAGTAGTTATCTATATTTAACTCATAAAATGGTTATATACTTTACATAAATGTATATTGTTATGCACATTCACGATATTGTGTGCTAGAAATTGGTCATGGTGTTGATAGAGTTCTTTGTTTTGAACCGACAAACTTTTATTATATTGCTCAAGATGGCCAGGCAATATGAAAGAACTTACAAAACCACTTGTGCAATTCATGCTGCCATTGCTGGTAGCATAACATAAAGATATGGATGCTTTTCATTCTTATTTTCTGGAGTAGTTCTATATTTAACTCATAAAATGGTTATATACTTTACATAAATGTATATTGTTATGCAGATTCACAATATTGTGTGCTAGAAATTGGTCATGGTGTTGATAGAGTTCTTTGTTTTGAATCGACCTTAACTTGGGGCTAAGTCTTTCACACCACAAGTCTGAAAAATTAGAGCTTAGTTTTTGACCTTAAATTCAATCTCCCGATGCAAAAATTGAAAAGCCTTAGGCTCAGGTTAGCTGTCCTGGTAAGCAGCTTCACAAGATAATTCACTTCAAGTCCCTAGGAGTTGTCCTAATCAAGTTATAGGGGAGGTCGAGCAAAAGTCCCTCTTCTTCCTCACTTGGACACAAGATTCTTAGATGTTTAAAAGACGTGTGGAAGACCTTTTTATGGGCTCATGGTCCTCTTGTTTTTTGTCCACTTGTGTGCCCATAGGAAGTTTCCGACATGATGCGCCCACATGCACTAAAACTGACTGCTTTGATCCTACATCAATTTGATTGTCATGACCTGGCCGGGTAAGCTCGAGTTAACGAGGCGGGAACAGACGGTAGTACAAAAAAAATTTAAACTTTCATTCCAAAGTAACAATAACAAATAATCATCCAAATACAAAAATAGGAAATAGCCACTAAACATCTGTTTCAGACATTTCTATTACATCATAAATATCAACTCATAACATAAAACACAACTACTACAATTGCACCACATTACATAAATCATTACATGATATAACATAACCATAAAGAACTTGTCTTCTTGGGATTCTCTACGATGGTAAGTAATAAGTCTGTCAGCCATCAAATGTTAGCAAGTTCTCATGAAAAATATATTCCCACAATCAGGGATGAGCTAACGCTCAGCAGGTAACAAATATTTATTTTAAATTCATAAAGCAAGAAAAAGAAGACATTATGCATATAACTTTCATATGGCAGCGCTGAAATCATTTGCAGAAGAATTACTATAAAAGTCATATATTGAAATTTGGGTATGCATATTTTGTATGACATCCTAAATGCTCATTTTTCTTTTATCTTTTCATATAATCATAAATTTATCTTTTTTTTTTTTTCATACCTTTTCCTTTACATTCTTATATTCATAGAATACTTATTCATAGTTTTATACATCTGTCATTGAAGTACCAACATTTTTGTACTGATCAGATACACATTCAAATTTGGCTAATCATTTCATTTATTTGCTTCGAAGAGCCTTTTACCATTTGCTCCAAAGAGCCCTTTACCATTTGCACTGGAGAGCCTTTTACCATTTGATACTCTGTATAATCATGCACATTCAATCATTCAATATTTATTGTAGGAACATTAAATCATTCATACAATCATATGTGCCTATCTAATATTGTTTCATGCTCATTCTACATGTAAACATTTTAAAAATTATTAATAAAATATGCCACCTTATCTAACATTACTTATAGCGATATACTTGTGTATAGGTAGAACATGTGATGTTTAAATGAATAAAAAAAGTCATAACACAAATGCATTCTTTCATAATATTTAAAAATTAAGAACTTGAATTTAATAAAAATACAAGTACCTAATGTAAAAATATCGGACTTGTGTAACTTATTTCCTTGACGCCTTTCCTCTTCCACTTTTAAAAATCTAAGAAAACCTAACATAAAACTTAATTCATTTTCACTAATGATTTTAATTTCCCTAATAATCACTTTAATATCTCATGAACATTAATCTTTAATTTAAATTTTTGGATTTTTCATTAAACCTAATTTTTGGAAATTATATATTCACTAATTTTCTCATATAACCATACCAAAATTTCCCTTAAACCTAATTAATACTTAGTTTAAATTATTTTTGGATTATTTAAAAAAAATTAGAAAAATTTAAAATTTTAAAAAATATTTAATTTCATTCATTAAAAATATTCTTAAAATCATTTGGAACATAAATCATTAAGAAATTTTCTTAGAAATTCAAAAATATGAAGAACTCTTACTTTTCAAACTCACTAAAAATTTGGGGAAAACTTCATTTCTATGCTTTAAATCCTTCCTTTAACTCTCAATCTCTCATTAACATTCCCCTTTAAAATTTTAATTTTTCATAAAACCCTATGATCTTTCACTTCAAGAAATCTATGCGAAATGGAGGAATTTCTTGTTTATAAATATACCTTAGTCTTCCTTTGATCTTCCTATACAATTTCCCCCAAAGTTGGGCCGCCGAAAATCGCCGTCATCGCTGCCCTGGGAGCCTTGCCCATTGCCTTCCTCTCCCTTTCTTCCTTCGGCTGAACGAAACCAAGCGTGCGAATTATCTATTAAAACCTTGAACGATTAGGGATTTCCAAAAGACCAATTTGCCCTTACATGCTTTAATTTCATGAAGAAGAGAAGGGGTTATTAAGTAATTTTATTTTAAGAAATTTCTACGATTTTTATCTCCCAATCCATGCGATATTTATCATAAGTTCTTTATATCGATTTGATCAAAATTAAATGTACAATTTTATAAAATTAATTTTGTTGAAATTCGACAATTTTGAAAATTTCACTATTTTCTTCGCTGTGCATCAAAATGTGTGCGATGCTTACGATTCAGTATTTTGCGGGTTTTACAATTCTCCCATTTTAATAAAAATTTTGTCCTCAAAATTTAAATGCAAAATTATAAAATCATACCTTAGTCAAACATGTGAGGATAGTTTTCTCTTATTTCTGATTCCTTTTCCCAAGTAGCATATTTCTCAGATCCATGTTTCCATAAACATAAGGAATGTCTCAGCTTTTTAGTTGCTTAACATCATAATCTTTGATCCTCTTAGATTCTTCTATAAATCTCAAATCTGGTTGAATGTCTACTAATTTAGTACATATTTTCTGAGCTTCATCTGAAATGTATTTTCTCAAAGAAATATGAAATACATTATATACTCCACTCATATGAGTTGGCATAATCAACATGTAGTCCACCTTTTTAATCATTTCTACAATTTCAAAAGGACTTATAAATCTTGGACTAAATTTTAGTACTTTGCCAAATCTTTTTACACCCTTCATTTTATTAACTTTGAGGAACACAAATTTTCTAACTTCAAATTCAACTGATCCATACTTAGCATCATAGTTTTTCTTTTGTCTATCCTGTACAGCCTTTAACATGTCACGGATCAGTCTTATATTCTCTGTAACATCATCCACTAAATCAGCACAAATGATCTTTCGTTCCCCTGTTTCAGCCCAGCATAAAGGGGTTTGACATTTTTTCCCATACAAAGCTTCATAGGGAGCTATACCTATACTTTATTAAAAACTGTTATTATAGACAAACTCAATCAATGGTATATGTGTCTCCCACTTACCACCAAAATCAAGTACACATAACCTAAGCAAATCTTCTAGAGTATGAATTGTTCTTTCTGATTGACCATCAGTTTGGGGTGAAAAGTTGTACTGAATGTAAGCCTGGTATCCATAGCATCTTGAACCTTTATCAACAATCTAGAGGTGAATCTCTCATCCTGATCTGATACTATAGATTTTGGTACCCCATGTAATCTAACAATTTCATTAACGTACAAGTTTGCCAATTTTTCAATTATATCTGATACTATATAAATGTACATATTTGGTTAACCTATTAATTATCACCCATATAACATCACATCCACTTTTGGACCTAGGTAAATCAACAATAAAATCTATAGCTATATCTTCCCACTTTTATTCAGGTATAGGTAAGGGATGCAATAATCTTTTTGGTTTCTGATGTTCTACCTTGACCATTTGACAAGAGGTACATTTAGCTACTACTTATGTCACACTTTTCTTCATTCCTGGCCACCAAATACTCCCTTTAAATATTGATACATTTAGTTGCTACCTGAATGAATGATATAATTTAAATAGTGTGCTTCCTAAAGAATTTCCTTTCTTAAGTCTCCAACATCTGGGATACAAATTTTGCCTATGTATTGTAACAATCCTTCACCATCAAGTTCAAATTCTTCAAGGCGTCCTGCATTAACCATATTCAAGATCTTCTTAAATTCTACATCTTGTGATAGTCCTTCTTGTATCCTGTTCTCCAATGTTGATTAGATAATCATTTGATTTAAGATCATAATCTCTGTATTATTGGACTGAACCACTGAAATTTTTAATTTCATCATATCTCTTATCAATTCAAGCTGTTGAGTAATCATCCAATTGATATTACTAAAATTCTTCCTACTTAAAGCATCTGCAACCACATTTATTTTACATGGATGATATTTGATATCCAATCATAATCCTTAATGACTTTCAGTCATCTCCTCTGTCTTAGATTCAATTCTTTATATGTGAAGATATATTGTAAACTCTGGTCAGTAAAAACTTCACACTTTATCCCGTATAAGTAATGCTTTCAAATCTTCAAGGAAAAAATCTCTGCAGCTAATTCCAAATCATAAGTTGGATAATTCCTTTCATGATTTTTCAACTGTCTAGAAGCTTATGCAATGATATTTTCATTCTGCATCAATACACATCCCAACTCTTTATGTGAGGCATCACTATAAAGCTGAAATCCAGCTGACCCTGAAAAGATAGTTAGGATTGGAGCAGTCATCAGACACTATTTTAATCTTTGGAAAGCATTTTCAAACTGAGCTGTACATTCGAACTTCACTGCCTTTTAAGTCAATTTGGATAATGATGTAGCAATTTTTGAAAACCCCTTAACAAATCTTCTGTAGTAGCTGGCTAAATTCAAAAAGCTCCTGACATCTGTCACTGTAGCTGATCGTGACCAATCTACTATAACTTGTACCTTTTGTTAATCCACAGATATTCTTTTATTACTGATCACATGTCCCATAAGTTATTTATATCGATTTGATTGAATTAAATGTACAATTTTATAAAACTAATTTTGTCGAAATCCGACAACTTTGAAAATTTGATTATTTTCGTCGCAGTGCATCGAAAATACGTGCGATGCTTACGATTCGATATTTTTCCGGGTTTGATGATAATTATGCTTAAAACGACTAACATATAGTAGGAGTTGAGTGGCTTGTTGGCCAAAATGAAAAAGGGACGCCAAAAAATTGAATTCCAATACTTTATCTGAATAATCCCATATTGCTTATGGGTGATGATGCTAATAAGTAATATAACTTTTCAGTACACTAAAGTGAAAAACTATAGTAATATGATGGCATATGACTTTTCGACGCGCTGTATGACTTTAATACAGTGACAAGTGTGCAAGGGCCGCTGCACCGGTGCCTAGGTGCAGTGTTAAAATGGGTAAGGGTTCCCACATCAGGGACAGATGTGAGCAAAGAAGCTAGTCCATGTAACTAATATTAGAATAGAAACTTGGAATATTGGCTCTCTTACAGGAAAATTAATGGAATTAATAGATTTTATGATTCATAGGAAGATAAATATTCTGTGCATTCAAGAAACTAAATGGGTTGGAGAGAAAACTAAGGAGATTAATAGTTTAGGATATAAACTATGGTATTCGGGTAGGAGTCGTACTAGAATTGGTGTAAGTGTGATTATAAATAAGAGTTTGAAGGATAATGTTATAAAAAGTAACATAATTGAAAATAGAATTATATCTTTAAAGATTGTTGTTGATGCTAAGATTGTTAATATTATAAGTGCTTATGCTTCTCAAGTAGGTTTGGATATGAGTTCAAAATTAAAATTTTGGAATGACTCAGAAGAATTAATGCAAAATATACTTCTTAAATAAATAGTTTTTATTGAAGAAGATTTAAATGAACGTGTTGGTAGAGAGGTAGATGATTTTAAAATCATCCATGGTGACTATGAGTTTGGAACGACAAATGAAGGTAGTAAGACTATATTAGATTTTTTCTTTACCTTATAAATTCTTAATAGCTAATATCTTATTTAAGAAAAGAGATGAGCATCTTATCACTTATAAAAATGGATATAGTAAAACACAAATTGATTATTTTCTTATAAGAAAATTAGATCGTTTATATTGCAAAGGTTGTAAAGTTATTCCGAGTGAAAATTTATGTACCCAACATCGATTATTAGTTTTGGACTTTAAGATAAATGGGCAAAAAATAAAAAAATAAAGTAAAACAATTTTCTAGGATTAGATGGGGGAATTTAAAGAATATTAACAAAAATATTTTTGAGAGTAAGATTTTAGATCTTAAGATTTTGTCTGTGTATGAGGATGCCAATATTATGTGGAAAAAGTGACTTGTGATATTAAGAATATTAAAAAAAATGAGCTTGAAGTTTTGAAGTGAAAAACTTCTAATAGTAAAAATAGTTGATGCTGGAATCCAAATGTGCAAGTAAAGATAAAAAATAAGAAGATTTGTTATAAAAATTGATTTAGATATAAAAATTCTGATAATTGGAAAAGCTATAAAGAAGCTCGTAAGGAATCTAAGAAAGCTATTTGCGATGCGAAGAGCTTAACTTTTAATGATTTATATAATAGATTAGATACTAAAGAGAGAGAAAGATATATGTATAAGTTAGTCAAATAAAGAGATAGGAGTAGTAAGTATTTAGTTCAAGTGAAGTGTATTAAGGATGAAGATCAAAAAGTACTTTTCTTAGAAGGAGATATTTAACAAAGGTGGATGAGATATTTTGCTAAACTTTTTAATGAATAATATGAAAATATGATTGACTTTAGTGACTTTATCACCCTAAATGAAAATAAAATTTTTTGTTTTTATCGGCGTATAAGTAAAACCGAAGTTAAAGAGACTTAAAGAAAATGAAGTGTGGAAAAGCTGTTGGACTTGATGATATTCCAATAGAGATGTGGAAATGCTTAGGAGATGAAGTAATTTCTTGGCTTACTAAACTATTTAATATTATTTTAAAGACTAAAAAGATGTCAGGTCAATGGAGAATGAGTGTGTTAATTCCTATTTTTAAGAATAAAGGTGATGCACAGGAGTGTGCGAATTATAGAGGAATTAAGTTAATGTGTTATACTTTAAAACTATGGGAGCGAGTTATGGAGCGTAGGTTGCAGCGTGATACTAAAGTTTCTCAAAATCAATTTAGTTTCATGTCGGGTAGGTTTACTATGGAAGCCATACATTTATTGAGAGGTTTGATGGAGAAATATAGGGAGAATAAGGAGGATCTACATATGATATTTATTGATTTAGAGTAAGTATATGATAAAGTTCCAAGAAAAGTGCTATGGAGAGTTCTTGAAAAGAAAGAAGTTAATAATGCTTATATTCAAATCATTAAAGATATGTATGTAAGAGCTATTACTTGTGTTCAAGCTCAAGGTGGTTTGACTAAGTATTTTCCTATTTCGGTTGGATTAAATTAAGGAGCAACCTTAAGTCCATATCTTTTTGCTTTAGTCATGGATGTTCTCACTAGACATTTGTAAGAGGATGTACCTTGGTGTATGCTTTTGGCTGATGATATTCTTCTTGTTGATAAGACTAGAGAGGGAGTTGAAGGTAAACTTGAATTATGGAGGTCAACTTTAGAGTCTAAAGGTTTTCTCCTGAGTAGATCTAAAATTGAATATATGGAGTGTAATTTTAGTAGCAATAGACCTAGTGAGGGGATTGTGACTTTGGGCGATCAAGTCATTAATAAGAGTACACGTTTTAGATATCTTGGATCTATTTTTCAGAGTGATGGTGAAATTGATGGGGATATTATCAGCGGAATTCAAGTTGGATGGTTGAAGTGGAGGAATGCATCGTGTTTATTATGCGATAGAAAAGTCCCTCTCAAACTTAAGGGAAAATTCTATAAGATGGTGGTGAGACCTGCAATGCTTTATGGTGCCGAATGTTGGCCATTAAAAGAGAAGCATAATACTAAGTTAAGTATTGCATAAATGAGGATGCTTAGGTGGATGACTGGCTTGACCCTTAGAGATAGGATACGTAATGAGCATATACGTGAAAAGGTTGGAGTAGCTCCAGTGGAAGATAAGATTAGAGGGAGTCGCCTTACGTGGTTTGGTCACATTAAACGGAGGCCTTCTGATGACCCGGCTAGAAAAGTTGAGGTATTAGATTTGACTTATGCTAAGAAAGGTAGAGGTAGACCTAAAAAGACTTGGTTAAAAAATATTAGAAATGATCTTTATTTATTAGATTTAAATGAAAAATTGACTTTTAACCAGACACAATGGCGAAAAAGGATTCATGTAGCGACCCCATATAGTGGGACAAAGGCTTGTTGTTGTTATTATTGTTGTATGACTTTTCAGTTTCTCCCCTACTTGAGGTAGTGCACTTTATATTTTGCATTTTGCCTCATCCTATCAATCACCAGCTTACAGGGTTATGCATGAGAGCTAGGCTAGTACGTACCACCCATACACATATTTTTTAGCATGGTGATGGGCCGCTTAATACATTTTTTTTAATTTTATTTGTAAGGGTAATCGCAAGACGTGGGCTTCATGCTAGGGAGGTTCTGCTTTCACATTGGTGCTGTATGTACCACTACCACTCCACAAACTTTTTTACTCATCTAACTAATCTCCTTGTGGGATTCATGTGGAAGTATTATCCAAAATTTTGATAAATTTTTTACTCATTGCCTGTATAGGACGAAATGCCATTGAGACAAAAATAAGTCAACATGGACATGAATAATAATGAATAACTTTGACAAAAAAAAAAAAAAAAAAAACACAGAATGGACTTGTGTTCTTAAAAAGAAATAAAATATGGGCAAAACAAGCATGCAGCAAATCGATTCATGTGGACATATTATACTCGTTATTTTCGTTGTAAGATTAGTCTTGAATCCGGTTGAGTTGCATGCAAGGTTGTGCGAGATTTCCTACAACTCCTCCCCATAGAGACATGAAGAAATGAACACAAGATTCTTAAATGTGCCTAAATAGCAAGATGTTTGGAGCTTATAAATAAGTTATTCAACCAATCATTTTTGCTTCCATGACATTTGCCTCCACTTAAGCACTAATTTTAAGAACGATTGGCTTAGTTCCCAATGCATGATGAAGGAGATGCATATTGAGGGAGACCAAGGTATTGCCCTTGGCCCATTCTTAATGTTAAATGCAACAACAAATGAAAGCCATGTATCGAGATATCATCCAGTTCAAAACTAAATTGAACAAAATGCCCAATACTACAAAGGTGATGATGATGCATGCAGGGCAAGGCATTGCACCCACCCTCCAATCTACAAAACCTATCAACTAACAGTGAGTTACCCGTGACATCCAATTCCCAAGTTTAAAAATTACTTAAAACCTATAACTAGAAGCTCCCTCTGGTGTCAAAATAGGATCCTGATAGAGGGCAATGTTGCCTTATTCTCTGGCCAATCCTTCTTCCTTTAATGGTGTTGTTGTTATTAAGGACTAGCCCAAAAGTTTAGTGCAAATGCCTAAGGCAGTCATGACTTTTGAGAAAGCTGAGGAGTTAATTGGCAAAGGTTGTCTCTCCCTGGAGGACTATAACTAGGTGTGGCAAGGAATACTAGATACCAAAGTTCAATAAAATTAGCAGGATTGAAGATCATGGACAACAACTATTGCAGTTCAAAGAATTTATGGGAGCATCAAAGGAAAATGCACCTTACTTCTTTGTTAATTTATTAACAACTTCCTATGTATCACCTTTGAATGTTTATTGAGCTTATAAATGTCTTATTCAAAATATTTTTTGAGCTTGAGGGCATTCTCTTGAATATTTTCACCATTGCCTTTGAATTAGTGGCGAACATTGAACTTGCATCATAGAAGGAATATGAAATGAGAAGGATATAAAATTTATCAATGTGGAATTTTAGCATGAGATGCTTGCCATAGCTTGAATAGGCAACTCTTGCTGGACCGCATAGAGCCATACCTATGCTTGTCTCTATTAATGCTTTCTAGGAGTTGTTGGATGGAGCAGCAAAATTTAAAGGGTTAATGTGTCTTGAGTTGATTCTTATACTGATAAATAGAAGCAAAGTAGAGCCTGGAATTTATTAGGTCGAAAAGCATACTGCCTCCAATTGCAAAATAAAAAAAGCAATTGCAATTGCAAAATCAAACTTTCAGCAATTGCAAAATAAAAAAAGCAAAATGGGATACAATTATGCCTTTGAAGCCCAAGTTCATCTCAGTGTCACTAAATGTAAAGGCAAATCTCTCCAAGAGAAGCTCAAGAGTCAAGAGAAATAATTCTTTTGGAGATTCAGGGTGGGGATTTATTCTTTATTCCAACAAGTGTTCATCATTGGTCACCAATTGGTGGAGCCAATCAACCTGAGAACATAAATAACATAGGTGATGAAAAGTATTTCTCATACCACCGCTTGATCAGCTACCAACTCAATTACATTCAAAGATTGTATGGTGGCATAAACACAAAAATGGAGAGCTTGCATCATCTGATAAAGTGCTCGATCATCCTTGGTGTGGCAAATAATACAAGTTTTATAGTCTTTAGTACAATGGCATCATGAGAGGCTAATTGAAGTGAAGTGAAATTTTTTTGGTCAAGTCCTTAAATTTATCCTATTAAAATGGGGTATATTTTAAGGTCTTATAACCCCACTAAATATAAGGTATTTTAATATATTTATCTCGGCCTCTCTATCTGACACAATGTGATGCATAGCTCAACCCTTGAGGGGAAGGTCTGGCTTAGCCAAGTCCTCAGACAACATGCTATGACATCTATAATGAGACTAGATTCTAAATTTCTGCCATCAACATATGAACATGATCCAACTCTAACAATCTAACTTCCTTATGACTGAGGTGTAAAATATAATGTCAATAGGGTACACCTAGGGCTGTAAATGAACTGAGCATTTGATGAACTACTCATGGCTTGGCTTGATTAAAGCTCATTTGTGATCATTTGATTAAGTAGTCAAACAAGCTTGAACATTTTTATAAATACTCGATGTTTAAACAAACAAGCTTGAACAATTATGCGTTATACTCATTGTTGTTCAGGAACAACATCGTTTAAATATCTTGAATAACATTGACGTGAAGTTTGATAGGAATCTAGATTCTTGTTCGAGACAGAGTACATAATAAGCATGTTAAAAACTTGATTAATGTTTGATTTGTACAAATGACAAACATACCTAATATAACTATTTTATATTTATTATAATTTAATGATATAGTAATTATTAATTAATAAAATTTAAAATTAATTAAATATTATAGTATATATTAATAAAATAAATCATAAATATCTTGTATAATTTAATTACAATTATTTTTTATTTTATATTATTATTTATTTATATTGAATAAAATAGGAGAGTGACATGGACTTATTTGTGATTGTCAGTTTCTTCTCGTGTGTCTTTTGTGTTCAAGAAATATAGGGTCCCCTATATTCCTTGTCTACATCAACATGCACCTGCTCTGCTCGGCTTGGTTTGTTTGCGGCCCTAGGTACTCCTTAATTGTTTTTCCATTTTTGACATCAATCGTTGGATTTATCCTCAGCGATCCATATAGTCTCTATTGAATGAGGGGTATATTAAACTAGTAGGATGTGATCCCAATTGTCCTCTATTCCTAAGGTGAATCAGCTTCCCATGGGAGGAGTGGAAAATTATATTAAGCAGGGTATGAATTTTATTGTTCATTAATTTCTAAAAAGACACTCACCAAAGCTAATGTAATACATCATAAATTGTCCCAACAATGTGCAACAAGGCATAATTTGTATTAAAAAAAAAGGGCATTCCTTTGATTATTCTCTAGTCCCTAGTGAAGTTCAATAAATAGTTTATGGCTATGATCACATCTCAACTCCTAGCTACCTCTCTAACCTTAACAAATAGGCTGGCAAGTCCCAATATTGAGTGATATGTATTCCCTAATCGAATACGAACAATATGATGAAGCTTTGACATCCCAACCCCTCCATTAAGCAAAATGTGTAGGACTCAGCCCTGACCATCTTGAAGTCATTGGAGGATGTTCGAACCACTAAAGTATCAAAGTTCAACTCTAGCTGATATACAAAACTTTCAAATAAAACAAAAATGAACTTAGGTTGGTAGTTCTCAACCCAAGTCGCCCATTTTCAATATGAGGGAGAACCTCATCTACTTGGGCCAATAGTAGGGCACTTTGTCATAATCTCTAATGCAGCAAAATAAATTGCAAATATTCTCAATTTTTTTGAAAGAAATGCATCCATGTGGGGTTGCATGTTGATTTCCATCGAAATCCCTACTGGGGATGCATTTTCTATGAAAGATCAATGTAAATTTATTAATGCTTGAGCTGATCATCCTCACCTTTACCTTGCAATCTTCATGGATAGGGGTGTCAATTTCGGGTCACGGATCGGGTTGAACCCGAAACTGAACCGGCATTATTCGGGTCAACCCAAACCTGACCTGTTTTTGCAAACGAGTCAGTTTTTGAGACCCAAACCTGACCCTCTTCGGGTTCGGGTCAATCTTCGGGTCCGGGTCAACCCAACACGACCCGAATGACCTAGGGCCAACCGAAAATTATTAGTTTCCGGGTAAAAAAATCGGTCAATCTTCACTTTTCGGATAAAAATGTGTCGAAAACGGGCCACTCTCGGGTTTTCGGGTCAAAAAAAATTTGTTCGGGTAAAAAAATAGGTCAATTTCTGGTCAAAGAGTCAACCCAAACCCGACCCAATTTTTGAAACGGGTCTAATTGCTTAACCCGAACCTGACCCGTTTTGGGTCCGAGTTGACCCTAACCCGGAATTTTTAGGTCGGGTTCGAGTCAGATTTTTGGGTCGTGTCAATTATTGACACCCCTATTCATGGAGTTAGTAATTTCAAACTTGAAGCCTTTGGTAGGGTAGTGCCTTAATTGAGTTATGCTCATCATGAATAATATTTATAGTGAGTTTCCATTCCTGACAATGGTTGCTACTCAAACACTCCTCAATTGAGACAAACTTCCATGGAACTTGGTCCCATGCATCTACAAAAGCTCCCTAAAGAAGTTGCATATGTGGGTTTCAATTTTAATCATCCCCATATATAGTGACATGATAAAACTAAATTCCCTAATAGGCTAGGTTCAGGAGGCTTAACATCGGGCACCCAATGCTTCCTTTGTTAACGAAGTAAAAACTACAATAGGCCTTCTCTAACACTAACAATTGGAATTCAACTATTGCAGATGAAAGATAGTGTGAGAATGGAAAGCAATGATTCTTCTGCTCTTTACCAAAATTAATAGAAAGTCAAGTTTGTATAATCTGACCCTCACACTTTTCACCTTTCAATGGAATAAAATTCTAGGGAGGTTGTCATGATCTTGTTCTCCTTGGAGACAGGGGCACAATCTTTGAGAGTATTCATCTTCTAGATTGAGATCAGTCACTTGTTAGAAGTTGGTGATAGCTTAGTTGAGTATAGTTTAAATAGCCAAATAGGGGTGTAAGTGATTACGAGCTCACAAGTTGAGCTTATCGAGCCACAAGCTCGATCTCGTTTATTACATGAGCTCGAGTTCAAGCTCGATGAGGCTCGGCTCGTGAGCTCCTGAGATGGATCGTAATTATTTACTTAATTGAATTATTTTACTTAAATTAATCAACAAATAAAATTTTACGCTAATAAAATCAAATCAAATTTCTATTCCCAAAAAATAGTACCGGTTCAACAAAAGCTGCGATTCATTAATGATATAGCGGCAATTTAAAATAAATAAATAAAGAAAAAGTACCGGTTCATATTTTCCCAAGAAAAAATATCGGTTCACTGATTTCTCTTTCCCAAATAAGTTGTTTTGCCTCCTTTTCTCCCTTTCACGCAACAGTGAAATACGCTTCATCTTCTTCGGCGGAATTAGGTGTGGCTACTCGCGAGCTACTTGTGAGCCGGTTTTTATTATCATGAGCTGAGCTCTAGCTGGCATTTTGGGCTCGACTTGAGCTCGAGCTCGAATTCGATCTCACGATTTGAATGCGAGTCGAGCTCGACTTGACTCGTTTACCCCTAAGTGGAAATGAGAATGTTAAGATGAATATGTGGTAAAAATTAGGGATGAGAGATTAAACAACAATTTTGTTAGTTGGATGGTTGGATTGTTATATATTAAAGATAAGGTAGTTGATAATAGATTAAAGTAGTATGGACATGTACAATGAAGGGTAGAAAGTGACTCATTTGATGGGCAGATAAAATTAATGTTGAAGGATTAGAAAGAAAACAGATAATCCTATGATAATGTGGTATAGAAGTTGTTTAAAAATATTTATGAATAACTAGGTTTTAACACCTCATAAAATAAAATGCCCAAACAGTTGGGATAATGTTTCTGTTGCTGCTTATTATGATGAATATACTTATAAATTTTGGTACAAGTCTGCATGACCATACCCCGTGGTATGATACTTTGTAGCTGGCACGAAACGAAAAATCATCATATAGGGTATCTCATGCTTGTAATTTATATTTAATTTGTAGATTTGAAGTAAATCTCTCACCGTGGATACACTTTCTTAGCTTTCACCTCTGCTAAAATTTCTTCACTTCACATTCGATTAGAGCTTTTTTCGCCTGAACCTTACATTGAGATATATGAAAAATGCCTTTTGCAGAGCATCATAGACATAAAGGTAGTGGATTGGCTCCATGGCCTGCTCGACTAAGTACCCCTCCCCCAAGACTCGCTGATCTTGGTTATGCTGCAGGAATTTTTGAAACGGACATGGTAATTTCTACTCGCTATTTTAGATTTTGCATGTAGGCACTTTCAAGTATTGAAAAAATGCACTTGTTTTGATAAATGTTGACGCCCCTGGACGAATTTAATTTGTCCTATTTCATGGCGTGCAGGAGAATTGGCAGCTGAGGGTTGACAATTATTGGAACCTGATAAGCCCTAAAATAACGTCAAACACCATAAGAAATGTCATGGACATGAGGGCACACATGGGATCATTTGCCGCAGCTCTAAGGGACAAGGATGTTTGGGTTATGAATGTTGTGCCGCATGATGGACCAAGCACACTCAAAATTATCTATGATAGGGGTCTCATAGGCACTGTGCATGATTGGTAAGCTCCATATTATAGTTTAATTTTTAGGATGTTGAAATTAATGCAGCTAAGTTCACTTGCAAGTTTTTCCAAGTATGCTTTGTTAGCCATTATGAACGTTCAAAAATCAAAAGCATCCTTTTTTTTTTTCAGTGATTAGAATTTATTATTGTTTTTTTCATTTAAAAATAGATTTGTATTATCCACTGGAGTGAAGGCCACCAAAACAGTTTTAGATTTCAGTTTTTGATGGAGCAAATTAGCTTTGTTTATAATGCAGTAATGGATTTGCCCAACCAAAGCTGTGAATAGTTGCAATATTTTTATAATTTGTTTGGAGTTATGTAGTGATTAAAGTATGAAATAGAGTTTCCTCCGTAATGAAAACTTCTTGAGAAATATTCTTTGCTCTCAATTTGGGATTGGTTTTTTCCTCTGACATACTACCCCAAATAGAGTAGTGGTTACGTATTTGATGCACGTGAAAGACGGAGTTTTAGTCTCACATTGAAATATTGAATAATAAATATGTGGGGTAGAAATACCAGGTGGTTGATGCCTTATGCCGTCATAAACCTAAAGCTTTGGGGTTGAAAATGTGGTTGAACACTAGTGCAACATGTCCAAATTTGATCCTTTTTTAGTTAACACTCTCTAGTAAGTGATATTAGAGCCAAAAGTTCTATTTGAATTGAGTTGTTCTTATGATTTGTGGCTCTTAAGAGTCTAGATTGCTTCTACAATGGTTAAGACTCGAGAGCAAGGGACTTAACATAGGTTTTACAGGATTGAGTGGGGCTATTAGTGCATGATAGTTGATGTCAAAAAGTTTTTGTTTGAAGGACAGTGATAACCATGTGAATAGCTTTCATGTATGAGGGAGATTATTAAGACAGGTAAAAATGGTTTAGTTCAATGTCAAATTGTTGAAGAATATGATAGCGTAAAAATATTAAATGGTTGAACCTACCTAATAGGTTTAAACTTTGGGTTGAAAAGGGTTGATCACTGCTGTATTAAGTCCAACTTTGATCACTTTTGATACACACCCTCTTAGCGAGACCAATCTTCAGGCATGCATGTCCATAAAAATATTGTCAGCCATGGAACTGTTGAACAGAGCAGCTACCCATTGCCATCTACAACTCAAGCTGACCACCTCTCTGTTGTCAAACACTCCTCTGGCTTCAAGAGAAACAAGTTGCTGTCATAACCTCAGTAGCCACCGTTATCCAGTGACCTGCCATATACCCTCTGCTGACCGTTCACTTGCCAATCAAGTCACTGTTCAGCACTACGCTGCTTGACTCTTGCTGCTAGGCATCTCTGCCAGTCGTTTAAATCATAAGAACCTTATCATTGGCCACCTCTATCACCTGTAGCAGCCGATAACCACCTCGTCTTCTTGAACTCAAGTGCTTCTTGCTTTTTTTGTGTCTTCCAACTGAGAGATTATTTTGTGCGGAGACTGGATGCAGAACGCCGTCCGGAGACCAATCAAAATGCGTCACGTCAGCGGTACCAAGCCGTGGTACCGAGGAGTATCGAGCAGTACCGAGCCGCGGTGGGGTGATGTGGCACATTCTAGTTGGTCTCTGGACGGCGTTCGGCGTCTAAATAATTAATCCCTCTAACCAGCGCTTGCACAGCATACCGTTTGTAAGTGATAATGATGGTCGGGTGTGTTTTAGGAAACAAGTGTGCTGAGATTTGGACTTTCATATTAGGAAAAAAATCAACTAATGAGATTTGCCTAGTGAGTAAATCTGATAGTTTCAGATTTGACCACAATAGGAAAGGAAACAAATCATAGAATATATGAGGAAATAAAAATCCACAATAACTTAACACTCCCCAGTGTGTCAAACATGCTCCGAGTGTGCCTAAATATGAAAATTAAGATTTTCGTCCTTCCTGGCATTTCTTGAGGTATATTGACTTCAACTTTTCTTATGTTGAGGTCCTTCTGGATTTGCTTTATGTAATAGATGCCCTGTACTAATCATATTCAGTGGCCTTCTGTGTGCATTTCTTCAAGTTCTAAGGGAAAAACTTTTTCATGGAGACTATCAGAATTTCTTCCAATCATTTGATTTTCTTATGTATTGGCTGGGGTTCATGATCAATTCATCATCATTAGCTATATTGTGCCTATTTTTGGTGAATTCTCATTGTTTATTCATTACTCAATACTGTAAGTAGATCTAACTAAGACTTCGTTTGCGACGATTTTCTTTCTGCTTTATAAAGCAGCTTTTTAGTACAAAAATTAAAATTTTTGTACTAAATAGCTGCATTAAGAAGCAGAAAAAAGCCGTCCCAAACGAAGCCTAAATGCACATATCTTTGGGATAAGACTGAAAAATGATTTCTCTTTGCAGGTGTGAATCATTCTCAACTTACCCTCGTACTTATGATCTGCTTCATGCATGGATGGTCTTCTCTAGCATTGAGAAGAGGGGATGCAGTGCCGAGGATCTCCTCCTTGAGATAGATCGCATTCTTAGGCCAACTGGTTTCATTATCATCCGCGACTCTCGAGCGGTTATCGAGCTGATTAAGAAGTACTTGTCAGCACTGCACTGGGAGTTTTTTGCAGTAGTGAACGCAGAGCCAAACTCAGAACCAGAAGATGGAGAGGTAATCCTCTTGATTCAGAAGAAGTTGTGGCTTGTGGATGAAAGCCTAAAGGATTTAAGATGAAAATTTTGGCTTCATTATATTCTTTTTTTATTGTTAAACCTTAATTTGTTTCAGGCTTTAGAGCTGTCTTATTTTTCATCTTTCTTTGTTTGAGCTCATTAAGATATATATATATACAAGCCATAGAACTGAACGTTTGTCTCTGCTTTCTGTACCATCTTTTATCCATACAAAGAATCATTAATGTAAATGAATATTGTTGTCTTAAAGCTGCTTTGAAATTGTATCGAGCAAAGGTTCCTGGGTTAGCCTTGCTGTGAGCTATGTGCCAACTACATTTGATCATATTATTGTATGATCATTACTAAGCAATTTGATTCGAGAGATTCTAACTTCTTGAAGCTATTGAGCCTTTGATAATCTGTAATTTTGTGAATTAGTGGTCTCAAAGCGTTTTTTGTTGGAAGGGAATTGGTTCATGTAAAAATGGTGTGGCATTATTGTAAGATTTTATTTGTTCTGTTCAAGCAATTTGTAGCAATGACCATCAAAATTTTGATCCATGGTTGTGAAATCATTGTAATATGTGATATGTTATGATTAGTGATCTAAGACATTGCAGGCACGAACACTATCATGTATTAATGTTGAACATTGGTAGGCCTAGTTGGGCTAGTTGTGCAACCAATGGGAAATGTTATTTGATCATGACTTAGGATCTGTTTTATAAAGATGGTTGTAAAGTTACTGTAGGGAAAGTAGTGTTTTTGAAAGCTCTTGTAGAAAATAACTTCCTAAAACAAAGATTTATTGAAATTTGTGAAAAAATAATGGTTAAACAAAAGTTGTGGTTGCGGTCTAAAAAGCTAAGCAGTAAGAAAGTTGTCTAAATGAAGGCTTCGTTTGGGATGGCTCTTTTGTTGCTTCTTAAAGCAGATTTCTAATATACAAATTTTAATTTTTATACTAAAAAGTTGCATTAAGAAGTAACAAGAAAGTCATCTCAAATGAAGTTGAAGTCTTATGTTTTGTTTGTGACTATTTTGTTACTGCTTCTTAAAGTAGTTTTTTAGAACAAAAATTAAAATTTTTGTACTAGAAAGCTGCTTTAAAAAGCAGTAAGAAAGCCATTCTAAATGAAGCCTTAGCTATGTGGAGAGTTCATTTAATGAAAGATATAAATAAACATTCAAATTGTAACATTTGAAGGAAGAATATAGTTTTGAGAGCAATCCTAGATCATCCAAATTTTACTTATACACTTATTGATGAAAGTTATAATAGTTTAACCCTTAATGATCCCTCCAGTGATGATCATATTGCATGTCATCATCATCTTCATGGTTCACACCCACCTATAACCTCGCCTGCTTATTTGATCATTGCAAATAAAAAAATCACAACTTTGATGTGTTATTTGCAAGATCAACCATTATTATTCTTTACTTTGTTGGATCAAACCATCATTAGGTTTGGTGTAAGACTCACCTTCTTAATTATACATAATTACTAGCATTACTTTGAGCCATAGTGATTTTGATTTAATTTTGATGGTTTCAATTGAAATTTATGCGAAACTCTTTGATATTTTAAATTTAGTTATTTCAAGAATTTTGTTAAAACTAAAAATTTGATGAAAATTTAAACTTAAAGAGTTTTATGTCCTAAAACTAGTAGATTTTAACAATAACACCACCAAATCTCTTCAATGGTCATAAAGGTTTGATTATAATTCCAACTTGAAGATGTTTTTTATAAAACTTTTCTGTACATTAGAACTTGAACAAAATTAGATATATCCTTTTATTTTATAACTTAAATATTCCTTTTTTAATACCTTATAATAATAAAAAAATTGAAACCAAAATCAAAATTGAATCCTAATGTTGACCTCAACACAGTCGCAAATCCCACTTAAATCCCCAAAATACCACATACCCGTATCATATGACGTCTCCTGTAAATCCTGCGATGCGGTCGGCCACGATCGTCACTTGCCTCTTCGTTAAAAACTAATTGAACGAAGCCCTCATGTTGCTTCGACACACTCAACTTCGTACGCTAAAAAAAAGTCCATCAGCAAGCCACTGCCTTCGTTCCCGCTTCCTACCCAGCCTGTATTCGTCGACCTCTTCCCTTCTTTCTCACATGCATAACCAGCTCCGACCGTCCTCACCCATTTGATTCCTCACATAACAGACATGTTTGAATAGCTCCCGTCGACCTCAGCTCCCGATCATAAGGCCCGATGGAATCCTCACTCATCCGTGATCCTACAGCCCTGTTTGAATATCTCAAGTCCCGTCGACCTTCAACACTTGAGAACTGGAGAAGAAACAAAGAAAGAGAGAGAAATGATTTTAGAAAAGTATATACAAAAGAAGAGAAAATTTAGGGATTTTTTTTATTTTTGTATTTTGTGATCATCGCCGCCATCTCTATCCTGATGACGTCCCCGTCACCCTTGTACAAGATATAATGTTCCAAATCTCACTTTCGACGATCGCGACACAACATAAAACTATATATACACTCTTTTCTTAGTGTGATGGGAGGGAATCCGATTCGAAGCCTGCGACAAGGAGGGTAAATCCTGTACACGCTTTTCTTAGAGTGGTGGGGACAACTTCTAAGTACCCGTGTGCGTACCTTAGTGTCAGCGGGGAAAAAAACTATGCATTTCAAATAGGTACTCCCAAAGACTCATACACATCTTTCTTGGCATGGTGAGATTGAAGATCATGGTCGCGGTATTGTCCGACATCTACCATACATGCCTTTCTTGGCATGGTGGGAAGGCCCCATACTCCTAAAATTTATCTTAAACAGGGGAGACGCCGGGAGGATGCCGAATTCAGTAATAGGGGACTTGAACTTAAACAATTGACAGGGAATTTGAATGGACAATAGAGAACATAACTCAAATTAATAAATAGGGAACTGGACATTAACTTGGAAAATGTACAATTAATCATAACTAAATATAAATGCTAATTGTGACCCTAATTATCCAAATACAAATCAATAAATAAATAGGGGACTTGTGCTGAAGTCTCAATAGACATGATTCATTGACTTGTTTACTAATAACAACACAAACTCTCAATGAATATAACAGCCATATCAATCAATGCATAAACATCAACAATTAATAAGTGACTTGAAATATATTTGAAAAAAATCATCTACGAATGACAACAATAAACATACAATGAACATGATGACTTACAAACGGTGATATACAATGAATGAAATGATTTTACAATGCAATGATTTTACAAGCGACAATCGAAGAGTTGTAATGAATGCAATGATACTCCAATAATTAATGTTTATCCACATGTGGAAGAATATAACAGTTCCCCGCGCACGATAACATTCAATATGCATGAAGAAGTTTACAGATGAATGCACGCCCACATGCAAGAAATAACATTTCCTTCAAGTGTATCCAATAAGATATTGGTGGATGCACAAGCAAGACATAAAGCTTATCCACAAGCAGCGTGAAATGAGACATGCATTACGTGACAACCCGCCTACATGAAGTGGCAGGTGATCTATATCAATACTTACAAGAAACAACAGATGATCATTATGTATACAATAGCTTGCATACAAATCAAAGCATCAAATTTGTGGCAAATATGATTGGCCTATAAGTAGGGAGTGTAGGCCTGAAATGTGCACAATAGTCCACCTATGGGTGACGTTAAACAATAAGTAGTGGATGGTAGATCATCCATGCAGTAAACATTAATGAACTATGTAGCAAAAACGCTAACCCTCTGTAGGTAAAGATGCAACAAATATAAGCGCCTACGAGCTACTATAGAAGGCTCATCAAGTAAGTAACGCGCTACCTTCGAGCAAATGCAGAAGACGTTGTGGTAAATACAAGCATTTACAAATAATGCTGGGAAATGCGGCAATAAAAAATATTCATCATCATACGCCAGCCAGTGATTCTTGGGCATCTACTGCCGACCCACAAACTAATCCAACAAATTTCATAGTGCATAACAACATGCTTGTAAGAAGCGGTAAATGAGTCATCACAACATTTGCAAGCAATGATAGATGTTCTATCATGCATATAACAGTCTACCTATGGATGGCATTGGAAGATTTGCATTTAGTGTAATTTGCATGCAGATGATGGTGGAAGGCATGAATAAGAAGATTGCAACAAGTGCGATATAATGCCCTCAGGCAAAGGTAGCAAACATGTGATAGTAGCAAACCTGTGATAAACACAAGCATCTACAAGTAACTACAGGAGATTCGTTAATGCACGATAATATACCTGCATAAAGCGACAAATGACCTACAAAGCAACACCACACCACTGAATCCACAACACTCGTACAAGCGGACAAAAGTCATATATAGGCTACTAAATAAAATATTACGCACACCCAAATGACAATCATGCACAACCGATCAATATCAAAGACTTTAAAATGCCCTCCCACATGCATTGCAACATGCACAATGCATCATTCAAGCATGTCATTCAATATTGGAGGATGCAGTATGCTGTAGTAGCATGTTATTTTAACATGAAAATGCACTACACACATATGCATTACAACATGTAAAATATATTATGCAAGTATATCATTGAAACATGCAAGATATGTTGCAATGTAAGAGTGCGTTATGTTAATATGTAGTCGCACTGTGCATTTATATATTTCAACATATAAAATGTATTATACATATACACGCTGCAACACACAAGTTTACTATTCAAGCATATTATCCAACATGTAATGTGTACTATACAACAACAGTGTAGCGCGAAAACATGTTACGTTGACATGCAAGTATATCATGTACCACATAAAAGGTGCTGACTCATTATGTGCAAATGCATTATATAAACAAATATACAATATATTGATGCATCATACGCTATGTTATTACATTAGGCCACAACATAATACATCAATATATCCTGCAAGTATAACTTAGCAATATGTAAATGTAAATTGCATTATACACGCATACAACTACTATACAAATGCATCATGCAAAATATATGAAAATGCATATACCCGTATGGGCCCTAGAGAGCGTACTATGGGTACACACGTGACGTTTGAGGATACTGCGCTAGTTAAAAAATGAACCTAGGTTCGAACTCGATCTTCCTATGTGAATAGATAGGAGTTAACACAGCTTGAACTACAGAACAAATATATGGTCGTGCCATCGATCAAGATATTTATTTTATATATTCATATTAAACCTTCAAAACCTATTATAAGAAAAATTCATTAATAAAATGCATAAAGCCAACAACAAACCTAATCCTTTGTTTGCAAGTTGAAAGAGTCGATAATGTTCAACAAATAAAATAAAAATGCCCATAAAAATCTCTATGATGGTCGTGTTGATAAAAAATCTCAATTGGAGGGGATCCCAAACATGCAAAATGCCTCGCAAATCAATTTAAATTCAAAATATTTTCCTTCAATAGATGTTACTCCAATATTAAATATCTTCAAATTATATTTAGACTAAAATTTTCATATTATGAATATTATAAATTAAATAAGTTGGATGTATAGTCAAATGACACAAGGATGAAAGATTGATGCACATGAACCTTCTGTGATATAGATCAACAATTATATCATCTAGTGTGAGGTGCGCTTAATTTTATGTTTAGAACATGTGTATTGAAACTTTTCATCTGAGATGAAACTAGGCAATTGAGAGGCTATCTGGATGAAAAAATTCACCCCATTAATAAACTCATTTGCTAATGTCTTTCATCCTTACGCTAATAGATTATACATCAATCTTCTTTGATTTTTAATATCCATAATATAAAGAATTTATCCTACATAAATGATGAAGATATTAGAGATTGGAGTAACATATGTTGAAGGAAAATAGATTGAAATCAAATTGATTTGTAAACCATAAGGTGTTATTTCATATAGGACCCCTATCAATAAAAATTTTGGCAGCCTTCTAGCAGTTTTCCTATTTAAGAGAAATTTAAGGAGTCTTATCATGCCCACCATATCAAGTAAGATGTGTACGGTTGGTACTAGGTGACACTGTAATCATAGTCCAAGAAAGATGTGTATAGGTCTTCAGGGGGGAACCAGTGTGAAAACATAGTTTGCACCAGAGATGTTTCTAACAAATATACCAATTTTCTTGGCATGTGAAAACATAATTTACATGAAAAAAACCATCTAAGGCAACTCTCTCACTCTATCTAATTTTATCTTTCATAGGAGGTTCTCCAACATTTTCATGTATATGCTTTTTTCATATCTTGTCTCTAAGAGTAAAGCTACTCATGAGCATTCTAATCTCTATAAACACTTAACTTAATGTTATGCTTCTCTTTTAATGACCTACATTTTACACCATAAAGCATTGAATTTAATTTCCCCTAAGTATGAAGGGAAATTTCTATCACACATTATAAGTCTCACCATATTGCTTCTCTTTTATAGGATTTTTTTCCAACACATTCCTCTACTTTAATCAAGCAATTTGAATTCTACTAATAATATACACATCAACTCTCCCTATAGAATCATCAATAAAATGCATATACCATGGTACAATATCTTATTGCAGATGTCTACCAAGAACATCCATGATAAAAAGAAAAACTGAGGCGAATTTCCAGCAAATGAGGAGGTGAATGTCAGTGAGGTCGGCAGCGAACATCGATCGGACAACGGATCGGTCTCGATGGTGGTGGAGTTCAACTGAAGCGCTGACACGAGAGGAGCGACCCGAAATGAGGAGGAAAGAAAATGAGAAGGAAGACGATGCCGAAAGGAAAATAGAGCTTTTCCTGGCTAAATTTCTGACTGATTTTTCACTGGCAATGTTACCGTAAAAAAATCTGTCAGAATTTGTTTGTCGGGTTTAAGTAAGACGGAGAAAAATTTGTCTGAGATTTTGACGTTAAGTTCAGGAGAAAAATACGCCATAATAAACCAACAATCTTAAAAAAATGATGCATATTCCGGTGGATTATCCCCTGGTAAATGGTTGGAAAAATATCTGCCAAAAACTTCATCGTTAAGGGACTGGCGGAAGATCCATGCACTGGTGAGTATGCCGCTTTTACCGGCGTATTTACATCCACCTGAAAGTACGACGGTAATCCAAGGTTTTCATGAAGTGGAAAATTATTAACTGACATGCAGATGTAACAAAATTAGTTGTTTAATGAGTTGCAGAAATTGAGGGAGTAGTTTAGTGGAAAGCACGTAGCATTAGTAGAAGATGAGACATATTCTTATTAGATTTTTTTTGTTATTATTAGACATTTTATTTTTATTTTGGAAATTTCTTTTCTATATTTGTATATTTTATTGTCTATTTTTTATTGTGCACTGAACGAATTTTATGTTTATTTTTAAACTATTTGATGGATGTTCAATAAAATATTGTGATCAAATCTGTTATTAAATGCATGTGTGCTATTTTTTATTTTTTGTTCAGGTTTCCGACGGAATACCTGCCGGAAATGGAGATATGACGAAATTTTATCATGTTTCCGGCCAAAAAATTCCATCGGTTAGTTTATGGCTGAATTTTTCGGTGGTTTCCCGCCGCCGGTATTTCCGGAGATAGGTTTCCTCTGGAATTTCTGGCCGACAAACCGCCGGGAAGAGTGCTTTACAAATAACGAATATTGCTGTACATTTCTATCGGTATTCCGTGGTAATTCTTCCAAAATATCTCCGGTGGAAAAATTCCGCTTGAACAATGTTTCCGACGTTAGCTTTACCGTCCGCTAAATTTTCATCAGAAATCCATCGGGAATGTACATTTTCCGGAAACATCTTCATGATAAAGAAACATCTTCATGCCAACTCCATATTTCTACTTTATACTGTACCATTCAGCCTGTGAATACAAGACATCCTGGACTCTTCTTTCTTTGCAGATAATAAAATGCTCGTTAATACACAAGCTATTACATATTTTTGTGAACAAAACTTCTCCCTGGGAAATGCAATAAGCAAGAACTTGAAATCCTTATCTGACGAAATAGTCTGTGTAATTGTTTCAGCTGTTCTTAATCAATGGCTTTGAGATTTACAGAACTTGGTTTTAATCATTCTTCTACTGAAAATACAAATTCTAATAAAATTTATTCATTTTTCTCCTCACTGTGGTTGATTCTTATAATAATTAAATTACTTTCGATGGCGTTCCAAAAAGAATTTTTGCCAACCTCTTCCTTTCTGAACTTCATATCAGCTATTTGGTATGACGTTAAAGACCTCTATGGATATGAAAGATAATTTGAACAGATTTTCTGAAGGGCTTGTACGCTAAAGAACCATATTCAATTTTCTCATTTAGCGATCTCATTGTAAGATTAAAGCTTCTTTTTGTATTCTATTAAAATTTATAGGCTTATGTGATTACGATCGATGGAAATTTGGAAGACAGTTCGAGCATTCTCACTATATTTTTTTCTTGGTGGGTCATGGCTGTAGCTAGTTGAAGAAATAGCTGGCCAACTTGAACTAAATAGTCCAAACATCGCCTGCTAAGCAGAAATATTAGTTTAAGTTGGTCAATCGCCAATCAGCGTGGCTTGAAATTTTCTTTTTTTATGGAAAATAAATATATTAAGGGACTGTTTGGTTAGCTAAAAGAGGATGGTTGCAGCAAAAGACATGCACAGTAATGCCGACAGATCAGCTGATTTTTTAATAATATAAATTAAACTCTGGAGAAAGTTCTCTTCATGAACTCCACTTCAAGCCACACAACAAATTGATTTATCCTACAAAAATTTTACTTCAGTCCATTTTATAAGATTTCAACCTTACTAATAAAATACCTTATGAGAACAGTAAAACAGCATTTATGCTTCTGCACCATCTTTCATGGGAGTAAGCTCTCAAATAAGGAATTTGACTTCTTCAAGTCAAAAAAGAGATCTATCAAGTTAAATCTATACTAGGTTTGACATTTAAAAAGCTTTTAGAACTATTGATACCTTAACATGTTGTGTATGCATGTTAGTGTGGTAGAATAAAAAGCATTGGAAACAAATCCATAGAAGTGCTTTTATTATATTTTATGGCTTGACTGGTGGAAGCCACAGCTGATTAGTGGAGAAAATAATTTTTTAAAAATTATTATGAATATTATAAATATTATCTCTACTGAAAAAAATTGAAAACTTCTTTCTAACATCTGCACACTCTTGCAGACATAGGCTTCGTTTGGGAAAAAAATTTGTACAATAAAGCTGCTTTAAGAAACAGTGATCAGAAAGTTGTCCTAAACGAAATCTTAATTGTTAAAAAAAGTTTCTCACAATACTAAAAATTTTCAGCAAAACAGTAGTCAAATAGATATATATATGAAAGTGGTCTGAAATGCAAAACGCTGAAAAAAATAGCTAAAAAATGTTGACAACACTCAAAATTTTATTTTCTTGTCTCCATTGTGCTAAAAGAATGTCTTTGAAAGAATAATATTATACCATATAGCTGTTTACTCTGTTTCTTTTCTTCCCACCCTCCTCATCTATTGCTTTATCTTGTCTCTCATCTGTAACTTGTTGGTTTCATATTTTAGTGAACCACATGTAACTGTTAATCGTGGTCCCCTTTCTTAGCTTGCCAACCATGTGTTTTTGTTCCATTGAGGATACCATTATTAGCTTAAGCTATTCATTAACTTTAAAACATGCCTTAATTATGTTCAGAAAACATGTCTTAATAGTTTTTATATCTATCAAACATTTCTTAATTATGTTATTTTGAATTTGAAGTTTAAGAGATGAGCAATGCCACGTGGTTTTGCCTGCTTGCTTAAGATTGAATGATAAGATTAACCCCTTCAAGAAATTTTCTATGTTTATTCAAACCATGTTGCGTTCTTTGCTTGTTTTACTCAACTCTTTGAAGATAATATCATGTTCGAATCATGCGGAAATTAATATAAAATAAGACTAAATACTTAATTGTTTATTTTGTAATTTTTTAATTTGGATCCAATTACTGTTTTCATTCCATCATCTGTTTCAAGACCGTAAATCACTTAACCAAATGGTTTCAATTTTTTTTTCATTGCAATTTTCCAAACATTCTGAGAGACGAGAAATTATTAGGTGAGGACACCGGACGAAGAGAACTGTCCGGTTTTCTCTCTGTCTATAATAAAAGCGTAGCTGCTATAGTAACTGCGCTTTTACTGTAGACAGAGAGAAATCTGGATGATTCTCTCTTTCCGGTGTCCGCATGCACCTAATAGTTTGCCTTGAGAGACCATCACACGTGATTCAGCTGCTCTCCCCAAGATTCAATGTTTTCATGTACCATCCATTACATTCATTCTCTTATATTTGCATGAGGCAAAAACTTGATTGATCTAATCATTTTCCTTTGAGCAATATCATCCTAACAAAGATAAGTGCAATGAAACCCAACAATTTGTCAGTTTAGGACAATATACTTTTGAGAAACTTTGCCATATTTGATATCTTCCAGTTATTTTATAGAAACAAATCAATAAAAAAATATCCCAGAATCATTTACTTGTTGTTTTGGAGATACTTGATTAAAGATGTCAAGTGACCCACTATGTTCCATTATTTATCATTTGTCTCTATCCTATTTGTTTGATGTTTTCCTTTATGATCTTCTAACAAAGCCTCTGATGCATATATTACAAGCCAAATTTCCACAGTGTGTAGGTCCAATCAACTTCTGTGCCAAGATGCTGGCCTCTTATTTCTTGATCTGCAGCTCAGATGGACCCATGGCTTACAGACAAATACTTCCCATCAAGCTTCCCATTGGCGAGCCACTGCTCCAAACACTCTTACAATAATGAGCGAATATATCAAAGGTATTTGCTGTGTACTGTACTTCAGACGGGAAAATCAGCATGCAAATATAAGTATAAACTTAGTATCATGCTTCTTTTTTAATGACCAACATTCGGCACCATAAAGCATTGCAGGTCGATCTCACCACCATCTTATAGAATTTCCCTTTAAGTTTGAGGGGGACTTTTCTATCGCACAACAAACCCGATGCATTCATCTATTTCAACCGTCCAACTTGAATTATGCTGATAATATCCCCATCTATTTCGCCATCACTCTGAATAATAGATCCAAGATATCTAAAACATGTACTCTTATGAATGACTTGATTGCCCAAAGTCACAATATCCTAACTAGATCTACTGCTACTAAAATTACACTCAATATATTCAGTTTTAGATCTACTCAAGTGAAACCTTTAGACTCTAAGGTTGAACTTTGCTATATGATAATACTAATTAAATGAGTAATCCTTCATTGTTAACTTTGCTATATTTTATCTGTAATTATTGATGTCACAGTGGCCAAGCTTCTTTTTCAAGAATCTTGTCAGTATCGACCTATACCATGCTTGTAGACAACCACTTCCCACCTTCTCAAGCCATCAAAACAGTTCTCCCGTGCTATATAGAAACCCTAAAAAGCCTCATAAATCATTAGGACAGATCGCTTTCATGGGGAATAAAATGGTGGTTAAGTACCACCATCAGATTGGAATATTAATATTGTCCATTTTGGAGGCTGCTGCTATTTATCTGTTTTGTATGACGAACTGTAGCTCTCGTGGCTTGTTTTCACTGCTATGTTGGTACATTTTATTGTCATATTCTGCACGTCCTGATGCTTTTTTTTCAAAATGGAATGACTGCTGCCACTGTAATTTTTCTTATCAGTTGTTATTACTATATATGTGTTTATTTTAATATGATTGTAATATAAATTTTAATAAATTATTTCTATATTATAATCATTGAAAGCAAATCAAATGATGTTGAAATTTATCGAGATCTAGAGTTTGCTTGGAATAGCTTCCGACCTACTTTGTTTTTTAGATAAGTACTATAGTTTCGTTTTGCTACTATTTTTTGAAGTTTTCTGGCTATTTTTCAGAATTTTTTATGGACGAAAGCTACTTTTTGTAATGGGAGTACGTAAGTTATTTTTCTTATAGCAATTTTGCAATCAACTTTATAAAATGTTGCGGACGTCCCAAACATGCCCTAAGCTTTAGTGATGTAACTCACCTTAATTTATTGGGAGCTTAGATGACTATTGATCAAAAGATCTTAGACATGAGATCTTGCATATGCGTTGTGATTAGATTACCTGAAGTCTAAAAAGAAAAGAAAAAAGAAAAAATCCGTTTTGCTATTGCATGGCTAAGGTGATATATATCACCCATATTAGCCCCTCTCTAAATCCCAAGAAATTATTACGTGTGGAGATCGAACACAAAGAACCGTCCAAATTGTCTCTGCGAATCGTAAAAGCACAGTGGAATGTACTTTTACTGTTCATAATGATTAAAACCGAACAGTTCTCTGTATCCGATCTCCACATGCAATAATCTCTCCTAAATCCCAGACTGATAAAATGTTGGATTAATTATTTTTCAGTGGAACAAACAGTTCTCCCGTGATGTCAAACTCTATTAACAGATAATTAAAATATTAAGTCACTACATGAAAATCAAGTATTTATGGTAGAAAAATCTACTTATTTTCCACAAATTTTCGTCGGATTCAAAATTGTTGCTAAAAAGCCCACAGGAAAGACTTTCCACTGGAAATATTTCCAACAAAATTCTAGCGGAAATTCTATTGGAAACATCGACGGAAAAATATCCATCGCAAAAAAAAAAAAAAATGATGGATTTTCTAGTGGGTTGAATTCATTGAAATTTTCGTCGACGAACATATCCGCTAGAATTATTGATGGACCATTTTGCCAAAAAAGAGATGATTGTACTGGCAGATTAACTTTCTAGTGATTCCAGTGGATGTGTCTGACCAAAAGATTGATGAATTTGACCCGCTGGAGTACTTGTATAAAATAGTTCCAATGGACTTTCAAACGCTTTTTTTCTAGAGCTTATATATCATGAATTTCGATGGAAAATTCACAAAAAATTCGTTGGAAACTTATAGCATAAATAAAAAATATGCCTTTTCATACAATTTCTCTTAAGATCACCAACAAACAAGCATCACATAATAACAAATCAATATATCATACCAATATAACATTAAACTAAATCATTTTGAATAGCAATTAAAAAAAAAAACTAATTAATCAACCAAACAACCACTCCTAACATTACATTACTTGAAAAATATGAACAAATGCATCGAAAGAAGTCCATAAAAAACTGCAACAATTGTCATCTATCTTCTCACTATCCTTAATCTCTTTGGCCTGCTGCTACGATGTTGCTCCATGAATGCCCTCAACTCAGCTTGCATTTGACTTTGCTATACTTTCATATGAGCTTGTGCTTGTTGGATTGATTTTATTTTTTCTACCAAAGCCCTAATCCGTACAATCTCTACTTCTACATGCCTTCCACTACCTGTGTGACCACAATCTATAATCCGAGTATTACGTTGATTTCATAGAGGTTCCCTCACCAACAAAAACCTGGCTCTCATGACCTGGCTCTCATGACACAGTCATAATCCTCTTGAAACATATGAAAGACATATAAAACTCTGCATATGTAACTTTTACACATGATATTTGTAAAAGTTCTTAATCTGACATAAATATAATGCAAAGTTATAAAGGTATCTCCTATAATTAATAATGATGCATTATACGAGTACCCTTATTTCAAACATTATCAATAGAAAAATAAAATATTAATTCATATAAAAGTATACCATCTTTCAAATCTCTTGGCTTGAAAGATAACTAGTCAATTTAAATCTTCATCAAATGCTTGCATATAGAGGAGGAAATGCATGAATTATCAATAGAGTTTGTTTCAAGCTCAATTGGGTATGGCCAATTAGTCATAGGAAGGAAATAAGATGATGATGAAATGAAATGAACTTTTTTGTACTTATTCAATCCATGTGTGCACATGAATGGCATGAAAGAGGATTGTGGTATAGGCATGCTACCAAGTTGCTTGAGACAAGTCCAATCAATCATTCTAGCAATAAGTTAGTCAAAATATTGAATGCTTGCAAAATTTGCTCTTCCACGTCTGTGATGGATTAATCCACTTGGCTGGCTTTATGACAGTCAGGGGATGATCGACCGATCTAAGATGAAACATTTCTGATTCATCGATGACCTTTTACTCATTCTAAGCCTCATTTTTCTCTTCTTCTAATTTCAGAACTTCAAGATGTAATATCATGCAGAATTATATTTTTATTTTAATTTTTAATGTAATTTTTTTATAGTTGATGGATTTGAGCTCCAGTACCCCCTAATTAAAAAAAGAAAAAGAAAAAGAGAAAGAAGCTTAAGTGCTTTGGGCATTGGGCCATCGTTTTGGTATTTCAGAGAGTATATTCCCTCAGAGATTTAATAATCATCACGACTTATTCTATTCCTTCATTTAATATCTTAATGCGTTCTTTAAGATGATGGTGAAATGTGATGATGGGCTTTTAATGAATTAAAAGTGCGGGTAACATTAATAACTGTCAAAAGCCAGCCTTAGATTCGACGTCAACCTCATCATAATCTCTGCATGACGCGGAGCAGATCTTTGGCGATAAACTTACCACTTTTTTATTCACATCATTTTCCCATACTTTGAAATTATACTTAAATTATGATAAAATCAATTATCAAATACATTCACGTGTATGTGGAAATATACTTAAAAAAAAAATATTTTCATGCAATATAATATCTTATTTTTGAAATTATTAATGTTATAAAAATTATTTATTTATGCAGGTTAATCTCTGATATTACTATATTTTTTATTCATTATTGTAAGGTAATTAATTAGTATCATTTTAAAATGGGATTTTCTCCACTTTTTGAAATTTATGAGGAGATAGCTTTATTTGAAGATGGAGCCTTCTTAATTATTTTATTTTTTATTCATGAATGAAGATAAATATGTTTTATATTAAAAAATAAAAATCACATCCACCTATTTATCTATTGTATGACTATATCTTTATATTATATTGTGTAATGTTGATCATGTCATAATGAGAGAGAAAAAGTATGTATAAGTTTTTGTCATAACATTTGTTCTAGCAAACACACAAATAAGGGAGAAGTGCATTTTTTTTTTTGCGACATTTAGGTTATTTAATTAAGGCAAACTCACACACACAATACATACACAAAGTCTCAAACCCAAGACCTCTTAGTTAGAAGCCTAAGCTCTCAACTAACAGGCCAAGTTAAGCTGTGTAAGTGCATGAATTATAAGAGATCAAAATTTTAACATGAAAATCCTACAAAAGGGAAAAATCACGAGACATGGCATAGTTAAAATGATTCCATTAATATTTATCATTAGTTATAATTGAAGCCCTTCATTGGGAGAAGACATTCATTTAATGTGGTAAACACACAATGCATATAACATATTACAAATTTGAGGTTTGAAGAGCCCTGCGCTATTGGACTTATCTTTATGAGATCATTTGATGTTTGTTTAGTTATCCTCCTTTGAGAAGATACCAGAGACTAGGAAGTCCATAATAAAACCCAATGTTGACATTGAGAGTCAAAGTTGGTCTCTATGGCATGCATTAATCTTAAAAATAAAAACATGCATTAAAATTATTAGTGATGACAGATATTGAAGTCAATGGTTGTCTGAAGTCAAACAATCACTATTAGAAGAATGTAAAATAGAGGACCATGTTGGGTGATGGTGGTTAGAGGACCATAATTAAAAAATGAAGGATAAATGATCGCAATTAGGTAATGATAGCCGGAGGAGTGTAGTTGGGCGACGATAATTGAAGGACCAAGTTGGATGACAATTATTAGAGGTTGGAGGATTGAGTCAAGTAATGAAGGTTAGAGGATTGTAGTAGTGTAATGATGGTAATATGATAATAGTCAGGCGACAAAGGTCAAATGATCATAGTCAGATAATGGTAGTTAGAAGATCATATTTGGGTGGTAGAAGTTAAATGATTGAGCTGGGCGATGGTGGTAGGAGGACCATAGTCAGGCAATGATATTTAGAGAATTGTATTCATGTGATAAAGGTCAGAGAATCTTAGTTTAATGATGATGGATAGAGGAATGTTGCCAAGTGACTAAGGTCACATGATAATAGTCTAGTAATGGTAGTTGGAGGACTCACGACAGTGGTTGGAGGACTATTGTGTGGCATCAAAGGCTAGAAGACTGTTGTTAGGATATGGTGATTAGAGGATTTTAGTAGGGAAATAGAGGTTAATTTGAGGATAGTAGTATGGTGATGTTTATGAGAGGATCATATTTATGCAATGCTATCAAAGAACCATAGTTATGCAAAGGTAGTCGGATGACCATAATTAAGTGATGGTGGTTTGAGAATTATTTTCAGTCACAAAAGTTGGAGGACTATTGTTGGGACATAGTGGTTAGAATACCATAGGTAGGTGGCATGATAGGAGGTCTGTAATTGAGTGGCATGGTAAGTGGACTATAAAGTACGTAGAAGACTATTATCGGGTGATGATGGTCTAATGATATTGGTTGGATAGTTTTTCAATGGTGTTTATTAGGTGGTGATCCAATGATAATGATCAAGCGATGTTTTGATGTTGGCATTTGGATGATGACTTGATGATAATGGTCATAATGTGTTTAATGGTTATAATTGGGTGATGTTTTAATGATGGCAGTTGGGTGGTGTTCTAACGGTGGTGGTTTGATAGTAATGGTTGGGTGGTATTCCAATTGTGTTAGATGGGCGGTGGTCCAATAATATTATTCAGGCGGTGGTTCTATAATGGTTAGATTGTGGTTTGATATAGATGGTGCTCAATTGAAGCTTTAACATTTTTGAGCCTCATAGCTCTCTTAATCTTAATCCAAGGTCCTAGCTGTAATAACCCTCATGCATGTGTATTCTTGTTATGAACATGTGTATTTAGTGTATATATTAAAGTTAAATTTGAAAATTTTTACATGCATGAAATTCCATGTGGGAGCGTAATAGTGATGTGGCGCTGATCCCTCTGCTTTACAATAATTTTTAGGATAACAATATGGAACTATATTCTTTGGTACTATGATGTTGGATTTAATTTCTTTTTAAATATCAAATTTCACTGCCCTAATATAAACATTCTCTAGGCCCATCCCCTACCATTTCATGCCTTGGTCAGTGAGAAGTGTATGTGTGTACTGTGTGTGGGTGTGTGTGTGGGGTGGGGGAGGGAGGGGATAAGGTGGAGAGAGGAGAGGTATTAGGGTTAAGGTTGATATTTTTCATTGTTCTAGTTGCAAAATTTATTTCGATCGCTACAAATGGTCTTAATCCTATTCCTGATTTTGATGATTTTAATTTCTTATATATTTTTCTCTCAACCAAAGTTGAAAAAAAAAGACACATTAATTCATAATTTAGCCAACTTTCATCTTGTAACTTTTGATATATTATAAGTATAATTATTCTGCACATTTTGATGCATTCATTTTGTACTTTCATCAGTTAGTTTGAAAAAAATTGCATTTCATACATTTTAATGTGTAATAACCCTTAAAATTCAAAAGATATATTTTAACCTATAATAGCAAAAAATATTTAATGTGTAATAATCCTTAAAACTAAAAAATAATTGCTATCACCTATCCATATCCACCATACTCCCACCATTCTACTACCACCTACCCCCTCAGCCCTCTATAAGAAGACCTTCCACCTATGTTATAGTAGGATCGATGATATATTGGTGCATGTTTATAGAGCCTGAGTGTGAGACGTATGTAATGCATGATTTAGATTACTCAGATATTTTGATAATTAAAATTTTTACTTAATATTTTATGCATGTTTCATCCTTCAAAGCAGCCTACACATAAAATACATGACATCATATATACCAGGTTTGATGCTCTATATATTTTATGGAGGAAAATCTATCCAGAAGTCTTAGTCATGTGGTTTTGAGAGTTTAATGTTAGTTATTAATAATCATAGTAAAATATTTGTATTTAAATTAGTCCAACAATAATTATTCTATAATGTACTTTTGATTTGCAAAAAGATTTCTACTGGTTTTTGCAATATAATATGAAGATTAGAAAAAAATTTTAGAAGTGCGGATTGACTTGCCTGCGAGACATGTTTACAGAAATTAGAAAGTCAGGCTAGAGACCACTGTGGATTGGTGAGAGTGTGTGGACTGACCTAACTAGAGCTTGGGCAAGCCCATATTACAATTAAGAGGAGGGATCAAAATATACATAATAGAGTTTCAGATGTTGAGGGCATAGATAGCACCCTCTATACTAGGGGCTCCGTTTCACACACTGTGTACAAATAATGATTAATAAGAATTTTAACATATAATTCATATCATCTCTTATCTGAAAGTTTTTTTAGTTATGAACACTAGGCTATGCATATTGTAGAAAGAGATGTTGGGAAGAGAATCCATTGTTGTTGAGTTTCACACTCGTACCCACCAGCCTTAGAAGGACCAATAGTGGGTGGATGAGCGTACGAGAAGGGCCTTTGTGAATCTCTATGTTTTGAATATTAATAGAAATATTTTAAGTGACACATATATAATAATTAATCTCATGTTATCTTTTATAGGAGGAGTTTACATAGCTTCGAGAGAGCTAGGTTGAAGCTATTGAGGGATCCTTTGTGGGATCAATATATTATTTTGACTATTGCATATGGTCATAGGTTGCAAGGAATTTAAAAGGGGAGAGTTCAAGGATTAGATTCACACGCCTACGCATTTGAGGGATATTCCTCTAGTTTCTAAAGCTTCTCAGCAAGAAGCTAGAAGGGTTTGGTTAGCCAAGAAGTGGCTATCCTGACAGCAGAGCTAGAGCAAGTTCAAAAATCACAAGCGAACATATATATAAAGAAAAGTTAAATATTGGGGGAGCTTCAAAGAATCAAAGAACAATTAAGTGGAAAAAAGCCTGCATCGCCCACCCGAGGAGAGTGAGGATATGGATTCAGAGTAAATTATCTGTGAATGTAAATATTTTGTTGTTTTTAATATATAAGAGCTTTTATATTATTGTAGAATTATGTTGTAATTGTAGAATGTTATAGTGTTTAAAAATAATCTAAGTGTAATTAATATTTGATTAATATTTTTATGCAATGTTAAAATATTAGCCGCTCGATTCAACTATAAGCATGTCACGTTTGGAAACCATTTGTTAAACCAAATTGTGTTTCAAACCTTCCAATAGCGCTTTGGGTCCTTGATTTGGACCCATTTGAGCCAGATTGAGTCAAATTTGGTGTCGTTGGGTTTGTATTTCTGAGACATTTAGCTCGACTATAAGTTTGGTGAGATTGGAGTTTGGATGATTCCAAATTTAGTTTTGGATGTTTCCGACTTAATTTTTCCTTATGATTCTTGCCCGATCAAGATAAATTTTTGAGCATGTATCAAGATGTATAAGCTAGATGGTTAACAGAATTAGAGGTAAAATATTAATGTTTAAGTAAATAAGACCCATGGGCATGTAGGAATGCGTATTGTCATGATAGGGAACATGGAATGAGTTCTTATGAGGGATAAAGAGGTTTGTAGGACCATCAAGGCAATGGAAAGAAATGTTTGAATGAATATAGGTGGATCAATAACTTTATAGCCTTCTATTGAATATCCTACTAAAAGCTATATTTTTTATCACATACCCTTAATCTTAAAAATAATGGGAACTCAAATTTCATGAAATTTTAAGATTATTTGACCATGACATCAATTATGCTAAAGATACACTCCAAAGAATGATTTATAACTAACTCATTAAGTTTTATGTTAGAATAGTACTAAGATCAAATAAATATTTTTTGAGCATTTATGAGAGAACATGTAAACTATTCACAATGATTTATCTTCTAAAAGAAATATGTAAAAATAAATAATTTTTTATGTATGAACATTATAAGATGTCCACTTCTTCATCAATAATTCAATTAATGCTAAAAAATTCATTCAAAACTGATCAAATTAGATCACAAAATTATTCTTCTGTTGTAGATCAATCTCATAATTTTGACTTTGCATTTGAAAAGAGTAAAATTAAAAAAAAAATGATAGAACGATTTTTTTTCCATATTAGAAGACTATAACTATGTAGCTCACATGAGTTACTAATTTCACCTCCGTAAATAATTCTACCATAAAATTCCAAAATGTTGCATGATTCTTGTCCTTTATGCTATGAGACCAAATAAAGATGGTGGGACATACGTTCACATCATCCATGGGCATGATAATTAAGATCAAAAAGCTTATTTTTCATATAAAGACAGTAATTAAACATGTTATTAATCCCATCATCATCATCATAATCAAGTTTTTTTGCTTATGGATGAGATCAAAGAAAGCTGACATTGCTGCTTGGAAGGAGGTTGGAGCCGTGACTCTTTGAACAAACCAATTCTTCCCAAAGAGAAAATGCTCAACTTTCGAAAACGATAAAGATTTTTATGTTAATTGCCCTAAGTCATCTTAGGCTTGAGCTTGAGCTTGAGCTTGAGCTTTAGGTTGATTAATTAATCTAGTTCGAGTTCGAACACGAGCTTAATTCTATGAGTTTGAGTCGGCTCACGAGCCGGCTCATTTATTAAGAAAGATAGAAGGTCATTCCTATTGAAGCAATTATCATAATAATACAATAAATCAAATAAAAATTAAATAAGAAATAATAAGAAATTATTAGTAATAAGAAAAAGAAATATATTCCTTAATATTCTCTAGTAACTTTATATTAAAACTATTGATTGCTAATATATTTAAAGTGTATTTTATATTAATGAATTTAGCAATAATAAAATTTTTCTTTTTTTTTTAATTTTTTTTTTTCAAAAGTTCACAATAAATCTTAATGCAGTGATAAACTACTTTTACGATTATCATTATCATCACATTTCATATTGTAACTTCAAATTTGTAACTACCATATTGATTGTATATTGATCATAAAATTATAACATACTATTTTAAAAATATAAATTACTCGACAACAAAATTCACATGCACATAAATTATAGAAATATATCTTTGTTAAATAATAATTTTATGGTAAAATTGAGTCCAACATCAATGAAGCCTTATAAGTTATTAGTATTGTTTTTTAAGGAATATGACAATTCTCCATTTTTGTGCTGTGGGCGGGTCATTCAGCCTCTGCCGACGGTGTGGCCCACCCAAAAATACTTTTCGAAATCCCTCTTTGCCCTTGGGCTTTCTCCATGGGCCGCTATTCCCATCGCATTCTCGGAGGGGTAAATAAGTTTTTCTACCATTAAATGATTGGGTTTAGCCATCATTCGATGTTGCGTGGATGAACCAAAATTTGATGGTGAAATGATCATAATACCCTTATCTTTCTTCGACGCCGGAGCCTGTGGTGCATTTTTGTGCCAGCGTGACATGACAGGGGTGGTTTTGACATTTTGACAGAGGAATAATCTCTTCATTATTTGATGTTTTACTTTTGTCTCTATCATGGTAGCATTCTTCAACAACCCGCCTTCCATCATTTAGAGGTTACTCATGCATTGTTTGAATTGTATCAATGGAGCACATCAATCCTTTTTAGGTAATTCTTCATAAAAATTTTCATAAGAAAGTTCTTATCACCCTTAATATATTATAAAAGTTAAGCTTTGTTTGTGACAGTTTTCTTACTGTTTTTTTAAAATAAATTTTTAGTACATAAAATTTTGAGCTTTATTTTTAACAAATAGTTATGTCCTAAAAAAATGATTGATGTGCTATGACATTATATGGCTGGTTGGGGGGTGGCGTTGTGGTGGGGGACGAAAAACAACTGATGTTGGAAGTAAGGGTCGGTGTCAATCACATACATTAATATTATGTGTGATGGCGTGCTATGACATTATTGGTTATAAAGGGTAATTAAGTCAATGGGATTTGGTGTAGCCAAGCAACAACAATCAGAGGACCATAGTTGAGCTATGACAATTTGATGGCCATAGTCTGATGAAGGAGGCTAGAGGATCATAGTCGATCTATGGCGGTAAGAGGACCATAGTCTGATGAAGGTGATCAAAGGATCCTAACTGAGTGGTAGTGATTGGTTAAAGGACTATAATTTGGTGATTGTGATCAGAAAAAATAGTTGTGTGATTATGGTCAAAGAATTATAGTTAGATAATAGTGGTTGGAAGACAATGTGGGCAATTGCAGTTAAAAATTATAGCTACACCGTTGCAATAAAAAGGATTGCAATTGGGGCGATGGTATTCGAAGGATCATATATAGTCGGTGATGATATTTGGAGGATATTCAAATGATGGTGGTTAGAGGACCACAATTATGTGATGATGGTTAGAGGGCTATAGTCTAGTAAAGGTCATTGGAGGACTATTAGTGGGTAATGGTGATTTGATGACCATAGTCGAGTGATGGTGATTGGAGGATTAACTTCTAGCGATGGTTGTCAGAGGATCATAATCAATGATTATGGCTAGAGGATCATAGTTGAATGAAGGCAGTAGGAGGGCTGTAGTCAAGCAAAAGAGGTCAAAGAAATATAGTTGGTCTTTGATGGTCAAAGAATTATAATTAGGTCCTAGTGTTTGTATGATAGTAGTATGAAGATAGTGGTCAGATGATTATTGTAAAGTGAAAGAGGTCATAGTCGGACAATGGAGGTCAAAGAGCTATAGTTTAGTGACGGTGGTTGAAGACCTATAGTTACGTAATAATGGTTGGACACACACGCACGCACACACGCATATATATATATATAATCATAATCTACAACTCAACAATTAAATTTCCAATCATATTCAATCATCAATACCCTATAACCAAATCAATCATATTTTAAAGGTTTTGCTCAATTCTCTAAAACATTAAATAACTTTTATTTGATTACTTGTACCTCTATATAGTTTATCTGCCGTGAATGTAATGGGTGGAGGTATGGTGACTTTGTCTCTTCTTTTAATACTCTTCTAATTAAGATAAAAAAAAGCAGTAAGAGCCAAATGCTCTATTTGAAAAAATTCTGAACAACTTTTATAGTACCTGGACTAATTCATGTTTTCTACCTTCAATTTTCTTGTATATTATAGCTTTGAGCCTTTGAGGTTGTTTCTATGGATCATATTTTCGCACTTGTGCTACTCTGACATCAGCTGGTTATTTTTTTTAGTCAGACAATGATGAAGCAGACTTCCTTAGCGCTTCCATGGAGGCCTTGGCTGTGCTCTGGCAATCTTGGTGGGCTAATGTGGGGTTCTATTTGTTCTACTAACTAAATTTTTTCAGGGATGCTAAGACTTTTCTCTATTTGCTGCCTCCAATGAATGATCTTTAACCTTGACAACCGGGTTGAGCTCATTCCTTAAAGAAAGGTTTTTGCAGGAAATCTTTGTTTTTCTGGCCGCCCTTTGGGCTTACGTGTCATGTATCTTTTTCATTTTCTTAGGCTTTCTGAGGTTGTGTTTCCATCTTTAGTTTTCCATTGATGTTATTTAGTTTGTAAGTTTTTTTCCGCCCTCTTCTGAAAAAATTATTCTGTCCGGACAGCGTACCGAGTATACCGAGCGGTACCGCTATCGGTATCGAGCGTGATACCGAGCGCCAGTGATGTGGCCCTTTTTTATCGGTTTCTGTACACATTCGGTGTCTGGACACAATAATCTCTCCCCCTTGTGAGTGTTATATATATATATTTTTTGCAATGAAAAAATGACATAGCCCAATAATTTCCACACAACAAAAGAAAGTAGACTTCAATGCGACGCACTCTCTTGTTCACTATCATGTGCAGAGTATTTGACAAAAGTTGAACGGTGAAGAGTCTCGGGATTGAGGAATTAAGATCACAGAATCTAAAATCCCACATGCGTTTGTTTGGGCTCACCATTGTTATTATAATTGTACAAAAGTACACATTTCTAATGAAAATTTTTATGATTCCCTTTTCTCGAAATCATTAGAAAAAAAGAATTTTTTTTTTGCATATTTAGATTTTTATATTTATTTATGGCAATATTATATAAAAATAAATATATTTTTTCATACATATATTTTATATAATCTAACACTAAGATCATCTAAATAAATATCTTAAAAGAAAAAGAAATGTATCACTTCAAAATTTTCAGCTAGATTTTCTATGAAAATTTTGAACTTTGGATGGAGCAGTTCGGGAAATTGTTTTGGAATCCCTAACTCCCAAAAAAAAAAAAAAAAAACTTTGGATGAGCAGAATTTTGAGTTTATGATGGCTATATAAATTGTAAATTCGATTTCTGACTGGCAATTGTATATAAAATCTTGTTAGATTCTTAAAAATTTTCTGTCAGAATTTGTCTGAAATGGCCCCAAAACTAGCGGTCAACCTCCATCAATATTATTCTTTTCTCGCTTATTTCTTTCTTCCCTACCTTCTCTCTCTATTGTCGACAATTTAAGCTAGGGGTGTAAGTGAACCAACTTGAACTAGTTGAGCTCGAGCTCAAGCCTGACTTGACTCGAAAGCTCATTGAGCCATTCGATTAAATTAAAATATATTTTTTATAATTAATTTAAATTAATGTTATATAATAAAATTTAATAATTTTCCACTAATTATATAATAAAAGAATAAGAATTCAAAGCAAAACTGAATTTTTTAATTTAAAATTAAGAAATCCCAATTGAAGCCTTAAATTTTTAGCATAAAAATTATAATTTTCTTAAAAAACCACTTTAAGAAAGAGTAAAAAATATCCCAATTGAAGCCTTAAATTTTCTTCGGAGATCTTTTACTGTAGAAGCTCCCTTGCAACCAGCTTCCATCCCCTCTCTCTCTCTCTCTCTCTCTCTCTTGAGTCACTCTCTCTATGTTTCTCGTTCTTTTTGTCTCTCAAATACTACATAAACCCATACAGTATCATACACGAGGTATGACCTTTTTATTTATTTTAAAAATATATCTTAGAAGTAAGTTAGGAGAATGTCAATCATGCTGTCTTTCAAAATTTACCAATTTGATATAATTGTATTTTAGTGTTCAATAACAGGTTTTTTTCGTGTTGATTTGGATTAATATTTTTGTTTGTATTTCTTAATATTGATATTTTATCATTAGTAAATATGGAGCAATAAAAAAAAAAGATTGATTGCAAAAAATAAGTCTTTTCATTTATTCAATTCAATTTTTGTTATTTGTTAATGAGGGATGCATCTGTGTATAATAAATTATTTATTTTTCTTAATGAAAACATGAAGTATTAATATATATATATATATATATTGAAGAACATTAAATTATTACTGGACAACAGAGTCACAACTTTGCTAGGGTTTGCCCTCGTCACGCCCCCTTCAAGATCGTTGCCTTCTTCTGCTTGCCAAGGGATGATTTTAAACCTTTTGCTCTTATTCATATTTTTAGTGTTTTAGCTTGCGAGCTACTCTTTGAATACATTTTCATAAAATGATTATTAACTATGGTTTGCTCGCTCTCTGGATTCTAAAGAAGAAACCCAAGACTTAGCTGCTCCTTTTGAATTTGTATTGATTGGTAAATTCCCCCTTCTTTACTGGACACTATTCAATTTTTTTTTTTTCAATCTGCAGCTCTCTGTTGATTTCTTTGTGACCCTTTTGGACCTTAAACATGTTCTAATTAAACTCTCTGATTAATTGAATTATAGTAGAATCTTCATAGAGCCTATTATGTAAACATTAGTTTCATAAAATTAATTAAGTGGTTGCCATTTTTTGATATATATGTAGAATCTTCGGTCATCCTTATCTGGATCTCCTTTTCAGATCTTTAACCTCATTTGCTTTCTCATCGCATTTTATATGGGTTTGATCTTTGTTTGGTCGTCGGCTTCAAATGGATAGCGCTATTGTGAAACTCATTGAGTAAAAGAAGCTAAACTCTTAAACATCGAGATGTCTTTTGGTGTAATGGTTGAAAATTCTATAAGAAACTCTACAGTTAAGCGTGTTCATCCCGGAGTAATTTTGGGATGCATGGGTGACTTGCTGGGAAGTTATACCAAAATGACAAAATCATGAGGCCCTTATGCCAAAGCGAACAATATATCGATAGTTAAGAGTTTGAGTTGCTACAAATGGTATCAAAGTAATACACCAGCTGGAAGATGAGAACTAAGTGCCATACAAGAAAAAGTGCTACGTTATGGGAGGTGGACCTTGCAGTATGAGACAAAGTGCTACATGACAGGAGGCACCACTTGAACTTATAGGGGTCACCTCTATAATCCTATCTTCATGGTGAATGATTATGGGATAAAGATGCTGACGAGGACGCCCGTTACTCAAGTGGGGGAGATTATGAACCCATGAAGTAAAAGAAATTAAACTCTTAAACATCGAGGTTTCTTTTGGTGTAATTGCATGTTAGAAATTTCATAAGAAACTCTGTACTTAAGCATGCTCATCCCAGAATAATTCTGGGATGGGTGATCTACTAGGAAGTTACACCAAAACGAAAAAAAAAAAAACATGAGGCCATTATGCCAAAGTGGACAATATCTCGATAATTAAGAGTTTGGACTGTTACAGTTATGTCTTCTAGATCATAACCCTATGTTGCATAAATTCTGGTTGAAATATATATAACCAAAAAATTTCATGATTTTTTGTTTAGATTGGTCCAAAAAAATATGGATATATTCAAAATGTGATTATGAATGATTTTCTTGATTTGTTTGATCATTGCATATCCCTTGGGCACAAAAAAGCTTAATGCTATCATTTGTATCCTCACTTAATGAAACGAAATTTAGCTAAAACTAGATATGCAGTGAATGTGGAGAGTTTTGCTTATGTTTTTCCTTATGTTAATACTAGGATTATTAATCCATAAGTTCAAGCTTCTGATCCTATTCCTGTGTATAATGATATTTTACCTGATGTGGATAATATATAATGCCCTAAAATCTAATTTGAAAGAATTATTATTTTACCTTTTAATATACAACAATAAGAACTACCTAATTTTATTTATTAATATTAAAATCATATATCAATGAATACAAATTATATTAATCAAAACATCCATAAAAATCTATATTTGTTGACAAAAAAATTTATATATAATACTCAAGAATCATATAATCACATCATATCTATCTAAATCCTATGTTATACAAAAGAATAACTAAAATAAAAATAATAAGGAACTAATTAGGAAAACCTAGTCAATCTCTACCTTATGTTCCCATTCCCTGATCTAAAATTAGTTAAACCATATATATTGAGCTCAATAGCCTAGCATGTCACTAAATCCTATATCTGAATTAAAAGCACTGCAAAAAAATTTGCCGAACTGGCCCTTCCTCCTTATTTGTTCGTGTATTGTTTTTCTTTTTCCTCTAGACGCTGCTCCGCTCGCGCTCGCCTTCGACTGCGACCACAAGACTCCGGCCGCTGACACCATAACTTCGGTCACCGATCATGCCCTCACTTCGTCCGCCAATCACGCCCTCACTCCGGCCACCAATCAGGCTCGCACTCTACCATCCGATGCCCTTGCTCTGCCCGTCGACGCCCTCGATCACTTAAGCTTGCGAATGCCCCAAAGGTTGTTGCATTTACTTTTTTGTTTATTTAGTCATGGATGGTTATTTAGAGAGATTAATGAGGACCTACATATAATATTTATTGATTTAGAGATATCATACGTTAAAGTTCCAAGAGAAGTGATATGGTGAGTTCTAGAAAAAGAAAAATGTTAGTAATGCTTATATTCAAGATATTACTTATGTTAAAACACTAGATAGTTTGGTCAATTATTTTCATATTTCATTTTTATTACATCAAGGATCAACCTTAAGCCCATATCTTTTTAACTTTAATCATAGAGAGAATAATGAGGACTTACATATGATATTTATTGATATAGAGAAAACATATGATAAAGTTTCAATAGAAGTGCTATGGAGAGTTCTAGAAAAGAAAGGGGTTAATAATGCTCATATTCAAGTCATTAAGGATATGTATGCAAAAGTTGTTACTTGTGTTCAAACAAAAGGTGGGTTGACCAAGTATTTTTCTATTTCAGATGGATTACATTAAGGATCACCCTTAAACCCTTATCTTGTTACTTCAATCGTGGATGTTCTTACTAGACATTTGCTAGAGGTTGTACCTTGGTGTACGCTTTCTGCTGATGATATTCTTCTTGTTGATAAGACTACAGAGGGAGTTGAAGGTAAACTTGAATTGTAGAGGTCAACCTTAGAGTCTAAAAATTTTTGTGAGTGTAATCTTAACAATAAGCCCGATCCATTAGGCAGATTGTGAGTTTGGGCAATTAAGTCATTAATAAGAATATACATTTTAGATAATTTGGGTATGTTGTTTAGAGTGATGGTGGTGAAATATGTGGATATTATTAGAAGAATTCTAGTTGGATGGTTGAACTGGAGGAATGCATCGGGCTTATTGTGTGATAGAAAAGTCCTTAAACTTAAGGTAAAATTCTATAAGATGGCGGTGAGACCTGAAATGCTTTATGGTGCAAAATATTGGTCATTAAACGAGAAGCATAATATTAAGTTAAAATAAACACATAAAACGGTTGCCTTATGATAACCCAGTTAGGAGAGTAAATGATAATTCTTTCTTAGAGTTAAGCATAATATTTTGGATTGTGCAAATATGTTTTGTTGATTGTGTTATGCTATTGCATATGAAATGTTATTTTGATTTTGGACTCCATTTATGTGGGTTGATTATAATGGCATATTACCCTTAACATTTATGTGCTATATATGTTTTAAATTCTATGCAGGTATTATGAAAATTGGTGTAAATAGAGGAGGGATGTTAATTTTTTTTTTTTGAAAATGCTATAGGTTTTCGGCAGCTAACCGGTTGTTTGGTCGTTGAAAATGTCGATACCAGACGATTTATTTAGCCACCAATATTTTAATATAGTGGCCGGTAACAATAGGAGGTCTACCAATGGTTAATCGGCCGGTTGGCTGCCAGCACTACCAGCGGTAGTGTGCTCTAATCGCCGAAAATTAATTACCGGCATTTGAGGTGGTCGGTATGCTGCCGGTAATTACCCGGCGGTCGCCGGTGCTATGACCGCCATAATTTACTGGGTGCGCTGGCCACCGGAAAGTCACTGTAATTCTTGGCCACCCGTAAATGATCGCCGTAATTTGTTTCTTACACAGTTTATATCGGTGGCTAAAAAACCACCGGAAAACTTACGATCTTTTTCATAATCGTCGTAAAATTTATATTAACAGTCGGAATAAGTCACCGGTAATTGCAAATTTTACTATAGTGAAAGCACATCGACCCACCATCATATACAGTCAATTAGTCGCAACTAACATCATTGAATAGTAAGCCTTTACTTATTTTTTTTTCATACAAATACTATTATCCACACTCATTTTTAATGCATTGTAGGAAATAAAGTATAATTAGGTTCTATTCAAAAAGTGCCAAAAATATCTTAGCAATAGGAAAAAAAAATTTTGAGCAAAAAATTCAAATTTTTATAATTTAATCAAATTATTAGAGATTGTATAAAATAATATTTTGAACCTTTAATTGAATTAAAATACTATTTTTATACGTCAAAATAATTTTTTGAATAGATAAAAAATGTTACATCTTCAAAATCACCGTGGAAAATTTTTCCAAAATATACTCAAAATATTCATAATCTCGATCTCTATAATATATAAAAAGTTACATTGTGAAAGTTTTATCAATACAAAATTATCATCATTTTTCCGTAACAAAATTATAAATTTGATTGAAAAAAAATATTAAAATAAAAAATATGATAAAGATTACTTACAATGAGACGATCAAATTTTCAAACAGGCTGGACTTGCAAAAAACACTCCGTGATCTTCAAATCTTAATCTTCCTTTTCTCTCTCCCTCTCTTTTCTCTCTTTTTTCTTAAACCATTCTTTATAAGCCGAAGTGATTAAGGGAAACAGACTTAAAAAGTGTTTAATAAAGCTTTAAGATATTTTGTAATAAATAATAATATAATTAAATAATTTCTTCAAATTTTAATATAAAATTCATATAATTTTTTTTTGGTTTTAAAAAATTATAAAAAAATCATAAAATAGAACATTTTATTTAAAAAATTATGATGAAAATGATTTGCAAATCGGGCACCTAACCATCCCAGAATCTCTACTTGCACCTACAGATGTTAAATTCTTAAGAATTTTCACCAGTGCCTAAAAGTTATGAAAAATTGTATAATTAAAATACTATGATATCAATGTTATGACAAAGACAATTTGTGATTTGGACTTATATTAAATAAAAAAAAACTATTTGACTGGATTAAAATACGGTCTATTACAGAGACAATTATGCTGTGAGGAGCCAATGACTGGAATTAATGACAATGAGGTACTACAATAGATTTTGTGAAGAATAATTCATCCTATATTATAATGAAATGGTGTATCAAATATATTCCTATGACTTCAATATTTCATTATACACCATGATGAATAGTCTATCATAGTAAATAATCCCTTCTTTGTAGAAGAAATATTTGTAGTTTGTTACAAAAAAATGTCATCATATGATATATTCTAATGGTAAATACATAACAGTGTACGAAGGTTTTTTTTTTTCCCATCAATATTCTTATTTTGATGGATAGACCCATTGCATTTGCTTACATTGATAATATCATCAGACTAATCTTTAAATTGATATTTAATCCTTCTAGATTAGCTTTGTAATAACAAAGTTTTCAACAATATTTATTCCTTAATAAATTTCATAAAAAACCTTATTATCGACAGATTAAGGGGCTTTGCAATAGATTTGTACGTCAAAGATGGGTTGTTCCTTTGTAATGTCAAGTGAACAAAATGGAAAAGCTAATAACACCCCTTTGTCATTTAGAAGGAAAATACCAAATGTTCTACTAATTCGAATTTAGTCATAAATCTTCTAAAGTGAAAATCAACATCATTGACTATAATCTATCACACAAGAAAAAAAGGTAAAAATAAAAATATCTAATTTTATGATTAGTTCTTGATATCAATAAGATGCCTTGACATATTTTATATGAGGAATAATGTGATATTTTGATGGAAGGACGTCATGAACCAATTTTTTTTCTTTATTAACTATTATCTATCGATCACATAATAAATAATTAGAAATAAAATTTTATGAAAAATTCTGATTACTTAACAAGGTATCAAGCCTTAGATTGAGATGTCAAAATGATATATACAAAAAAAATATGTTCGAAAGGCCGATCATACACAGAGATCAAATTGAGCCGAACAAATTAGTTCGAAGCATCACCTAGAAGGTTTTGCTAATAGGTAAAATTCACTATTTATATTAAATATTGAAATCTTATTTTAACTTTTAATGTGGTCTATTTTTGCTTTTGTGTACATCTAAAATAATAAAAATAATAATAAATTACCTTTCTTTCAACAAGATACATATGCACACACATAAATGCATGTTATATATAAGAATGATTATCAATTATTAGCAACATGTCAAGGTCATTAGTTTGAATTCTGAGAAGAGCTTCAAGTGTGTTGTTAAAGTCATTGAAATCAACTACTGACACATCATCAACTGTGTGATTTCATTAATTACCATAGAAAAGGAGATTTCTTGTAATCTTGGGTCTTCTCAACTTCTTGCAAAGCAAGTATATTTAGCCCTCCAGCATCTTCGCAAGGATTGTGACAGGGAAGCACGCCTTCTCCACGGATATGAAGGGATTAAATCCAGTTTTACAAACAGTACGCTTGCCCCTTTCATGACCTGGCTATAGTTTAACAATGATAGCCTCCCTTCTTTCAATATAAATACATGTATTAATGCCTCTACTCAAAGAAGTTAAAGCTTCAATTTCTGTATAAATTTTTTCCACAACCAACCAAAGGGCCACAGGAATGCTCTTTGCTACCTAAAGCTGACGAAATCCATTCATCTCTTCTTCCTCCTTTTTAGTCTCCTTATATTTTGTTCGAGAAGATATGGGTCTAAGAGAGATAGAGTCCTCTCTTCCTCCAGGTTTCAGATTTCATCCAAGTGATGAGGAACTGGTCTGCCACTATCTTTACAAGAAGGTAAACAATCACAAAATCATTGAAGGTAAGATGGTGGAGGTCGACCTGCACACCAGGGAGCCATGGGAGCTTCCAGGTTCCTATCTTTACTCTTTATTTATTTATTTCTTTTACCTTTGATTTCATCCTATATATCCTACTTTTTCTTTGCCTTTTTTTTTTTGTTTGGCTTCAGCTCCCTTATTCTGATGAGATGTTTGATGTGATTTAAATTTTAGGATATATCCTTTTATCTTTTTAAAACATCTATTAGTTATGGTTGCTGCAACTTCACCAACCCCTAAGCTTTATTTATTTATTTTATTCCCGCTTCTTTATTACTGTTATGCCTTATTATTACAATAAAACCCTGAAAGATCAGTTGTATGGTAGTTGCCTAGGATTGATCTTCAGTAATTATTTATAACACCCTTTTAAATATTAGATTATTTATGATTGCCTCAGCAACCCTAGATATGTCCTTGTCTCTTTGGATAGATTGATACGCCATTGTCTATTTATTATATAAAAACAAATTAATAAATTATCATATTATCTTAAATTTCTTAAGATGCTTAACAATATTTTTTGTCTCTATCTGATCATGAACAATTCAATTTTGTCTAGTAAGAAGGTTTGCCACATGTAGAATAGGATCAAAGGTTTGAAATTTATGCATGGAATAATGCATTAGACGACCAACTTTAGCACTAAATACAGTGTATTTTTCTTTATTTTTTCTTGTGGAATGAGTACAGAGATGGCCAAGCTCAGTGAGAATGAATGGTACTTCTTCAGCTTTCGCGACCGTAAGTACGCTACAGGTTTACGCACAAATAGAGCCACAAAAACTGGTTACTGGAAGGCTACTGGAAAAGATCGCATAATATACCATTCTAAGACGCATAGAGTTGTTGGGATGAGGAAGACACTGGTCTTCTATCAAGGAAGAGCTCCTAATGGAATGAAGACAAATTGGGTGATGCATGAGTTTCGGCTGGAGAATCTTCATGCTCCTCCCAAGGTACTGTATTGCTATCTATATATATAAATAAAATACTAATGATAATTGGTTTAGCTAGCTAGCTAGCTAGAGAGGAATAACAATATTTATTACAATAGGTAAGTATAAATAAAGTTTTTTTTTTTGGGAAATTAAGTATAAATAAAGTTATATGAAGACCATTAGAGCATCTCTAACCGAACGTCAAACATGCGTTTGGCATCGTTCGATCCCTCAAGCGGAACGTCAAATCTTCCGCTATTTGCATGCGGGTGAACAGTGAGCCGCTAATATTGGCGTTGCACTATTCACCAACACGATTTTCTATCTCAACCAGATTTACTGAAGAAACATGCCAAAGAGGAGAAAGACAATTACCATCGCAGAAGCCCACAAAATGGAGTTCGATTAGAGATGAATCACGGCATTTTTGAATTTCATTGTATTTTGGAGTGAACAATAAGATTTTTGGTTGGAGACGCTCTTAATGGTGTGTGCATGCAGAAAATATTTCATTGAGCTTGTTTGATAATTTTAATCAGTTTGAGAGTGTTATAGTGCTGCACTTAATGATTGATTTATGTCTAGTGTTAGGGCATAAAGGTTTTTTCTTAATAATTTCTTAAGAAAATATATTTTATTTTCATTTCTTTAATTAGTTTTATGTTTATTTTTTAAAAATATTGATTGATCTGTGGCCAGAAATGCACATGACAGAAGATAATTATTTAGTCATATTTATATGAAATAGTTTGGGTTCTAAAATCTTCAATTAGATAAGCAACATCTAGGCTTCTAAAAAAATTGCTACTATAAAGCGAAATTTATTGTAAAAGATGTTGCTTCTAGCTAGTGTTAATTTTAAAAAGGAAAGTAAATCGTTCTTTTCAAGTAATATGCAACTACAATCCATAATACTAGGAAGTTTAAGTTGATTAATTTGGGTTTTTCTCTATTGCTTTTGATGACAGGAGGATTGGGTGCTATGTAGGGTTTTTCATAAGAGGAAAGGGGAGCCTATAAGAATTGGGAATGGGAGTATTGCTGAACAAGAAAACATTTTATCTTCTGGCTCACAGTTGGAGATATCTACAGATGATCAGATGGAGCAGCTGGCCAATGCACCAGATGGAATCCATGGAGATATGGGGTCTTCAATCCCTCTTGTCCCATATCAAGAAGGAAATAGCTCAAACACCTACCTTAATTTTGCAGTTTTGCAGTATAACTTCTTTGATTTCCCACAGGAGATGATGATGGGAAATTCAGATGTGATTGGAATGGAATCAAGGCATGCTAGTGGGGATGAGTTTGGCTTTCTTTTGGATATGGGGTTGGATGACTTTGTGCATGAGAGTGGGGAAGGAGGAGGAGCAAAGCTGATGAGTAATGTGGAAGCTGGGTTGAGATGCCATGATGGGAAAGATGAGGTGGTTTCATTCTAATTAGCTTGGGAATTAGTCAAGAAAAAAGCTAAAGATTGTATTGTATACTTACTCTTAAGATTTAGATGTAGATAGATTTGGATTGGAGGAACTGGTTATATTAATTTAAGATGATTGTTGTTTATGGTAGGAGTGTAAAAAGTTTATGGTCTTATTTGTGCATTTCATTGATAAAATCATGATGCCATTCTACAGAAATAATGTGATAAAAAGCGTTATATTTGGAAATGATTTAATTTAAAGGGTTGACATTAAGTAATCTCCAAGATAAGTTTAAAGAAGGAAAAAAGTGGTCTGGTGAATGTAATATTTATGATTTTTTAGTAATGAAAAATTAAGCTAACGTCACGCTTTCTAGAATAATAATTAAATACTCTATAATACTAGCGTTTATAAATATGGCTCAAAATACTTAGCCACCAAGTTATGGAAAACTTTATAAATACACGTTATAGCCAAATTTCTTACAGAGATATGAAATAACAGCAGATATGTAGTTGAGATTGCTAATTTTAGCCATAATTTAATTAAAGGATATGGCTAATTAAATGCTAATAGTCTTGAAGGAAATGGATTTGCTAAAAATTCTGAGCATCATTTGAAAAAAAATAGCTGTGGCATAATTTCTTATGCTGATAGACATCATTACCATAGGAGGAGAATTACCATTCTTCTCCCAATTGGATTATAATGTCTTTAATCTGAAATAAGAGATCAAAACTATGAATTATTTTTAAAATTAATAGCATGCATGCTTTTAAGATTTTTTTTTTATTTTTTTTATTTTTTTTATTTTATGTTCATTTGATCATGAATTGAATGTATTAAAGTTTTTATAATGGGTAATTTTGATTGGATAGTTGTGATTTTAATGTATAGAAACTTTTAAATGTTTTGAATTCAAAGATACCAATCATTATATATTTTAATGTGCAAGCTGAAAATAAAGAGACATTTAGGATAGAGATATATGGGAATTGATATTGAGATGCATTCATTTGAATAAAAAAGTCTATATCAAGGTATTCATATACAATTAGAATACGAAGACATGCTTTTCTTCAAAATAAGAATACATCTTGTATCATGATATTCATATACTAAGGTGAGCTCATCAAAAGCCAAGCTATCTTTGACAACTAGAAAGCTTAGAAACTCTCGTTTTCGCCCTAGCCGCCTCCAGGCGATTTTAGGGTTACGCAAGAATCTCCTCTTTTCCGATTGCTTTTCCTCGCTGGTTCCGATTATTCCTCTGGTGCTCTTCCTTTTTGGGCAGCTGGTGGCACACCTGATCTTTTGCCCCTTCTTGGGGTCCTTGTCTGGTGGATATGGCTTCTTCCAACCCGTGGGGGAAGGTATCTAGCCTGATCCATGGTAAAAGTAAGGGTTTCTTCAACTTGGAAGGTGAAGTTCCATCCAAAGCCCCGTCTAGGTCTTTCAAAGATGTGTTGTCGGGTGATCCAATGCAAGGTGATAATGTTCCTAAATTTACCCAGTCGGTAATTAATGGTGCTCCTGCTGTTCTTATTTCTGATGAGGACATTCTTAAACTGGCATCTCCTTTTAAATTTACTTTAGTTGGAAAATTTAATCTTCGTAGACCAAATCTGGATACCATTCGGATGTTTTTCGCTAATCTTAAGCTTTCTGGTTTTTATTCCATCGGATTACTGGATTCTCGCCAGGTAGCGATTCAACTTTTTAACGATATGGATTATAGTCGTATTTTTGCTAGGCGTTCCTATTTCATTAGTAACAGTCAAATGAAAGTTTTAAAATGGACTCCTTTTTTTGATATTCAAGAGGAATCCCCTATCGTGCCGATCTGGATTTCTTTTCCGAATTTGCGGTTACATTTTTTCAATCCTCAAGTCCTGCATGCTCTCGGTTCTGTTTTTGGAAGGCCCCTGCAAACCGATCAAGCGACTGCTTCCAGGACTAGGCCTTCTGTGGCTCGAGTCCTTGTGGAAGTTGATATTTCTAAGAAACATGCGAAAGAAATTTGGGTTGGTTCCATGGATTTTGGTTATATGCAAAAGGTTGAGTTCGAAAAAGTGGCAGATTTTTGTTCTCACAGTAAGATGCATGGTCATGGGGCTGTGGATTGCTTTAAATTGCATCCTGACTTGAAAAAAAATACTACATCTAATGTTGAAAAAGTTGATTTATCTGTGAAGGAACATGAACCTGTGGTTTCGGAGGCCACACCGGTAGGGGATAAAGATATTGCTCTGGAATCGGTTCAAGTTAATTCGTTAGCTGTTAATAATTTAGATATACCGGAGAAATTAAATATTGCAAAAACTTTTGTGGAAGGTAATTTAGCCAGAAAGGAAGAGGTTCCTATTCCTAGTTTATATGTTTCAATTGACTCTATGCTGCAGGATAAAGTTCGAAATCAAGAACAAACTGTTATGGATACTTTGATTAAGAATAATGTTGCTAATGTTACCAATAATGTTAACTCTGAGATTAGTGATAGTGAAGAAGGAGAATTTGTTCCTTCTACGATTGTGGATAATAATAATGTTC
>NW_021318963.1:471852-478606 GCF_001605985.2 Dendrobium catenatum | reverse complement strand
TGGGGGGTTGTTTATGGTAGCTGATGTATGTTTCTTCCTGTATTTAGTTGTTGCTTTGATCTTGTGTTTTCCTCATATTTCTCCCATCTTAATGCATCTCCTAGCATCATTTGGCATTATTGGTGTAGCCTGTTTGTTCTTTCTCTTATGGCTCATTTGCAGTTATGGTATCTTCAATTTTGATTCCCTCATAGGTTTTCTATGGTGTTCCTGGGGGTTCTCCAATGTTTGGCCCTTTTTCCTTTAATATTGTTTGTTTCTGGAGTTTTGCTCTGGCATCAAATTGTCCTGTGGCTATCAATTTTCTATAGTGGGATTCTTGTTGATGAATCATTATGTGCTTCTGCCAGTGGTCCTGGGAAGTTATAGGTGCTATGTTTTGTTAGTTTATTTGTTGTTTAGATCTTAGTTGTTTAATGTGTTTGCATCCTTGCTAATGCTTGGCTTTTTTTGCAGATTCAGGATGGATCTAAAGGTTAGTATTAATATATTTTGAAACATCTTTGGTTGTCTTTTACTTCACATATAAGATCCAATGAGAAAATAGATTAGGTTAAAGATCCGGGAAAGAAATCTACAGTAGCACAACTTCTTGGATATCTATTTGACAAGCAGTCTTGTTGATCATGATTTGATCAGATGATAGGCTTTCAAGCCCAGTGACCAACAATACCAAGACAATTGTTTCACCCGCTTGAACCAAGATAAACGTATTAGCAGCTCCATCGTGAAAGGTGTGCCTATCAAACTACCAGGGCTTACCTAGCAATAAATGACAAACATCCATGGGTAACACGTAACACCACATTTGGTCCTTAAGTTTTCCAATAGATAAATGATCTAGACAACGCTTGAACACTTCATACTACATTATCTTTTTGTATCCACGATAGTTTGTAACGTTTGGGATGTGATTCAGTAGGTAGCTGTAATTTCTCCACCAGTATACATGAAGCAATATTCTCGCAGCTTCCGTTGTCCACAATAACTTGACACACCCAAACTTATACGGTACAGTTGGTTAAGATTATGTTTTTGCATTGGCTCCTCTTTCTAGGCACTCAATAGCCTTTGAAGGACTAATAGGGGTCCTTCATCTGCACCTATGACATTATGTTTGGTATGTGGACCAATATCCGGTCGGCTAGCTTATTTCAGCTTCAACGGTGACTAATGTGGTCGCTTCCTCTTCTTCAACTATCTTAAAAACTAGACGAGTTGGACAATACGATGTGATACGTTTGAATCCGTGACATTTAAAACATTTTCTTGCAATAACACCAGCTGGAGGAGGGGTTCTAATTGGATATTTATTGAAATATTTCCCTCATTGGATGTGGAAGCTCTATATACATTGTATTTGTTTGGCTGGTAGATCTTCTCAGCCTCTCCTTCCCACGATCTGGGGTGGAGAGACTTAAGGAAGTTTTGCTGTCTTTCTACTTTTCAGGCCAAATTGATAACATCTTGCAAGGTCCAATAAGAGTGGAATTTCACCAAGTGGGCAATGGCAGGTTATATACCTTCTAGAAATCTTGTGATGGTGTTTTAAGTTGGTTCAATGAGATCACATTTGAGCTATAGTTGTTCAAATTCAGCCACATATTCCTCAACTGTGAGTTGATGTTATTGTAACCTATGCAATCTCAAAAATAGTTCTTGATGTTATTAATTAGTGAAATATTTTCACTGTAGTCCTTTTTTCATCTTTTCCCACTATGTGATCTTGGTGAAATGGATTAACATATTATTCCTCTTTTTTATGATTGTCTATTATCATTTGATCTCTTCTAGCCAATTCTTGGTGTAGATGTTGGATCTCTCACTTTAATTATTTAATCACTATGTCGCGTACCATACATTCATAATTCATATGCAGTGGCATCTTCCCTTTATTCTCTGATACCAAATGATCAGACCAGATGGTCATCGAACAGGAGGCCGTAGGTATCAAACGAACATCATAAATAAAGCTAGCAGCCCTCTGTTCTTGTCTTTCGAGTACCTGCACTCAAGAACGTCACAAAACAATCTTGCTCTCACCTCATGAATTTCTATTAATTATACCAAAAAGCAGATTCAAGCACAGAGAAATATTCTCTTGATTTCATAAACCTAAAAGCAACCCCTTTATTAATCATTTTCAAAAATATATAAAGAGATCGGAGTTTCATACAAAATTATATGCTACACTGCCGCAACTTATTCAGCTATACAATTAGAAAAATAATTGAATCAGCATATAGCTCCAGCATCAGACACTCTTATATCATTAATGTTTTTTGCACAATACCCATATTTCACTAGAGCTTTTGTTACTTAAACTATAGTGATTTTTTTGAGTGGGAGATTCACTCTAGTTAGTTTATTCATGTGTTTTTAGCTAGGTTGTGAAAGTTTTGATATTATTTCTCCTTTTTTTTTTCTTTTTTTATTTGGGATTTTGATTTCTCTCTTATATATTTTTTATTTTAGTTACTAAAATAATTTTTTTCTTTTTGAAAATAATGTATGATTTCAACCAAAGTGGTTTGATTCAAGTGGTACAATTATTAGTTCCTAATTTAGATGTCTCTGAAACTAAACTTAGTTGAGAAACTATATTAAATTTTTGTATATTTTATGTAGCTTATCTGTATTTAGTTTTATACCCATCTTATCTATATATCCAACAATGTGCCCCATTATATATGTACTAGAGTTTGGCTCACCTAATAAAAATATGAGATATATTTCTATCCTTTGAAAAATAAATTTGATATGGGATTGGAGGAAGCTATGGGTTCAACCATGCTTGATATCAATAGAAGTAATAAGGTGGTTCACCTTAGGGGGAGAACAATCTCTAGTGAAAAACTTACAAAATTGTCATCTATGCCAAAAGATAGTTTTATTGAGCATTTTGATATTTGAATGGCAAATTTATAGTTAGAGATACTTAGACAATAGTTCTATAAATATTGAAATTTTTTATGTTAGAGATGAAATTACTCCTTTTTTGCTCAATTTAGCATATATCATGTATATAAAAACTTAATTAAAAAAAAAATGTATATAAGAACTTAATACATTAATGTTATCTATTACATTGTGTAGATTTGCATTAATGCATGTCTATGTGAGTCCTAACATTAAAATTCCAATGAAATAGAAGTATACTATTTCATGATTTATGTAAATATGATCTCAGAGCATATGAATTTGAAGTCAAATGGTTAATAATTATGCTAGCCACTTCCTAGGTAAAATGTCACTTCCCACTCCAAACATCACAAGTGGTCAACTTCCCCGACCCCCCTCTTCCCTCATCTTCAATGTGGCCAAACAAGCAATCTCCCACAGTTTTGATCCTCCATTGCTCATTCATTCAAAATTGGATCTTACTACGCTTCCTCTTTGTACATACAAATGTCACAATGGTGCACATGGCCATGCCTATCTCTCTCCAAAATGAGGACCACCTATCTCTTTTAAAGCTGGCAATTGTTCAGCTAGCGTAGATTTCTTGTAAGTTTATGCATCAAGCGGACCACTTCTCAACCGCTACACTTTGGCCCTTAGCTTCATTGAAAGTTCCTTTAGCTTTGGCTGTAGGGTTTAAATGCTTTAGCTTAGTAAAAGCTGAGAGATAAGACTATTTAGAGCCAACTTTCTCTCTCAAGTGGTGACTACGACTTGAAAATAAACAAAATATTGTTGATATTTTAGTGGATAGGAGTATGGGTTCATGGCGGTACTGTTTCTTCCAGCAACAAGACAACTTTCTTGGTGAGATGGATGTGGTCAAAAAGGTGATGGAAAAGAGAAGTCATAAAGCACTTGTTTATTCGTTTCCACTTGGTTTCTTCTTCACGTTGTGAGGCGCAAAAACTGGGATTAAATTCTAAGGATTAAGAGCTGATGAGCTATCAAGATTTTGAAAGGACGAATTGAACACGCTAGAGTCAATTTTATAGTAGGTAATCTAATCAAGCTGCTTTAGCGCTTCCTTCTGCTTCACTCTTTGCTAGGTGTCTTGCTCTCGCCTAGTTAATTTAAGCTGCCTTTAGAGCTTGAGCTTTACTAATTAGTAAACTCGAGCTAATTAAATTCAATAAGTTAATTTGTGCAATTAGCTCATTAAGAAGAATTATGAGAATAAAATCGGAAGGAGAGACTGTTGGATACAATGCTTATCGTAAAGAGAACTAAGATTTTACTGTAGTTGTAGATTAAATTACAGGGTTAGGCTAGCTTAAAGATTCTTTTGTGGTTCAAGATTTCAGTGGGACGATGTTTGTGCCAAAATTGTATATAGAGTTGCACTAAGACTATGCCCGAGCTTGGCCTCTTATTTATAAGGGCAAAGGTTGGTGTACGTTTTCAAGAAATATTAAATGAGATGATAAAAAGAGAGGTCATAATTTAGCTTGGTGTAATTAGTTGTGTAATGGATTCTCTTGTGGCAACTTTCTGATGAGAGATAACTACAAGTGAGTTTTAAGTTGAAAATGATTACATTTGACGAGCACTTCTAGCAAGAACTTTTCTCAATCAATACTCCTTGCAAGTGATCAAATTTTTTGGACAAATAGTCTTAGCGAATATGTGAGCTTGTAAGTCTCCTTGCGTGAGTTGATGATATTAGGCTCTAGCTAGGCAACATGTAGAGTCCTAATGACTACTATGTTGGTTCTTTGACTAGCAAATTATTGAACCAGATTTAAGCTTTCATGGTGACCTGGTTAACCTAATTCAGACGGAATTGGTGTACATATGAGAAATTATAATAGGAACATGTGGCTCTCTTATGTTAGTTTTTCCCTAGCCTCCTTCCTTGGCTCCGGCATGTTCGAGGCCTTTAATGCTTGTTCGCATTTAGGGAAGTTTTTTCTCGTATGTCTTTGATTTTGTTCTTCTAAATTTCCCCCCTTCGGCCATTTTTATGGCTTGGATGACTGTTAATCTGTTGAACGACCTGGTTTTTTTTTTTTTTTTTTTTTTTTTTTTTTTTTTAACAAAAACCCCAAAGGGGAATATGTGTTAAAAACCAAAAGAGATTACAAATATCTAAAGGAGTTCAATGGCTCGCAAATGCTCAGAGGAGCTACAAAACAAATCAAAAAATAACCTAAGAGCCAATAAACATCCCAAGCAAAAAAAGAAAAAACAAACTAAAAACAAGCTAAAGATGCTAAGGTCAAGCATCCAAAAAAGAAAGATGATAGAATCGACAAATAACACAATCTTTCTACAAAAATCCTTGGACTGATCCAAAATGAGCTCCACCCAAAAAAGGCTAATCAGAGAGACCTCGTTCAGCATAATCTTCCAGCCTAAAAGCACAGTAGACCCAAAAATGCTCCTCAGAAAAAAGACAAGGAGGATCCTCTGCTCATTGAAAAGCAATTTGATAATATCCTGTGGGGCCTTGGCAAACTGTCGAACTTGCAAAAAGTAGAAAGAAAACAAACACAAACTAAACCCAAGAGGGATCTTAGCAACATCAAGATAAATAAATTGATAAATAACAACTAAAGGCTTTAAAATCCTCAGGAATTTCCCATTAGTGCAAGGCCTAAGAGTTAGACTATGAGAGCTCAGAAAATTCTCGATATCGGCTTCATCAGCCCAATCCAGAAGCCGCTCAATCCAACATAAGGGAGGCATATCAGAGCACAGGTAAGACACTCTCCAGCTAAACCAAAAATAAACAGAACAGGAGATACTACTGCTAAAGGGAAAAACACACCAACGACCAGCAAGCTACAACCACCAGCCCTCACCCCCAACAAGATGAAAAAGCAATCACCCGTAAAGCCACCAAACCAAACAATATAAGACAAATTAGCCCCATAACACCACATCATAGATATCCAAATCAACCCACAGAAAATCCCCCCAAGAAGGAGAGCAACTAATGGATTGGGATTCATCCCAACAACCCACCACATCATAGCTCTAATCCAACAACCCAGAACCATCACAGAAATAAAACAATTCCAGTAAATGAAACCGACAAGAGCCGCAAACCCCAAAGAAATGCGGCCAAGCAGATTAGTAGGTACACCATACAGATACATGCTAGGAAAGAACATAGCCTTCCAGCACCAGAGCACCAAAGCAAAACCAAAGACGAAGATCCAATAGTAGCAGAAATACACAGGGATCAGGCCAATAAAAATCCACAGAGCATCTAAATAAAACCAGAAAAACAAAGAACACCTCGCAGAACCAGCCCACAATTACAGATTAACATAAGGAGTACCACATTTATCAAGATAGAGTAAACCTTTAAGGTAAGAAGGAATACAAGTAGGAATAAAATCAGTGATATAATCTAAACTACACCCCCAGTTAGCCAACCAAAAAGCAGACGAATTACCCAAACTGTCAACCTGAGATAGATGGTAATGAAAATGTAACAACGGATTTCACTACAGGAAAATCACCCACTTCCGGCGGCTTTTTCCGGCGGAATTTGACCAATTTTCGGCGGTTTTTTAATTTTCCGGCGGTTTTCCGGCGGCTTTCGTGCCGCCGGAAAAAACGGCGTAGGAAAATAATTTCCGACGGCTTTTTCCGGCGGCAAATAAATCCGGCGGTTTGCCGGCGGTCAAAAACCGCCGGTTGAAATAAAAAAAAAAAGAACCCGCTCCCGCTGAAACCGCTCCCCGGCGGCTCCGGCGGCACGCCAGCAACCCGCTCAGGCAGGCGGTCGCACTAGGCCTTGGGTCGCGCCCGACCAGACCGCATCGCGTCGGATCGGGCCCGC